>NC_064281.1:56151982-56451982 GCF_003254725.2 Canis lupus dingo
ATAAGTGAAATCATATGGTATTTGTCTTTCTATCTGACTTATTTTACTTAGCATAATGCCTAAAGGTCCATCCATGTGGTCACAAATGGCAAAATCTTATTCTTTTTTATTGCTGAATAATATTCTATTGTGTATTTGTGTGTGTATATATAGGACATTTCTTTGTCCATTCCATCAAGCCCTTAAATTTAAGTTACAGGAGATGGGAGAACAAGCTAATGACACTACAAGGAAGCTGTAAGACTAATCCAAATCATTGGCATAGAAATAAAAGTTGGGGGTGGGGAGCGATTGTTCTAGATTAAAAGACTTTAAAAATATAACTAAATGCAGTGTGTGGACCTTCTCTAGGTCCTAATTCAAACAAACCAATTATAAAAAGATTTCAGACCACTTGAAAAATATGAATATGATCTGTGTATTAATAACAAGGAATTAGCTTGTTTTGTTAGCTGATACATTATAATTATCTCATAAAAATGGGTTCTTTTTTAGAGATGCACTAAAGAATTTAAGGATGGGATTCTGGGATGTCTTAGAATTTACTCTAAAGTACGTTAGACAAGGGGCACTTGGGTGGCTCAGGGGCTGAGCATCTGCCTTTAGCTCAGGGCATGATCCCAGAGTCCGAGGATTGAGTCCCACATCAGGCTCCCCTTTAGGAGCCTGCTTCTCCCTGTGCTTATGTCTCTGCCTCTCTCTGTGTCTCTCATGAATAAATACAATCTTTAAAAAATAAAAAAGTGAAGAAAAATAACATATGTTAGACAAAAAACGTGAGGCTATGAAGAGGAATCAGCAGAACCTGAGAAGCAGCCACCAGCAGGGTAAAAAGAAAATCAGGAGAGCAACGGGTCCTGGAAGCCAAGTGAATCAAGTGTTTCACAGAGAAGTGATCAACATTATCAAATGCTGCTGGTAAATCAAGGCAGATGAGGATTATGAAGTGACCGTTTATGAAATCATTAGTGACCTTGACAGAAGCAGTTTGAGTACAGTGACAGAAGAAAGTGGGTGACAGAGAATTTTTTTTTGGGGGTGACAGAGAATTAAGAAAGAGAGCAGCATACAAGTGACAGCAAGAGAATATGGACAATACAGAGTACATACAAATGCATGACAGAGGGAGAGAGAGAAACACAGTTGAGTGAGGGACAAAAGGTGGGTAACATAAGACAGACGGTGGGTGACAGAAATAAACAGAGGGTGGACGACTCTACCAGTCATCATTTATTGCCTCAGTTCCAAATTCACCCCTCAATACCTATTCTGTGATAATGGACTGAATTCCTTCAAACATCTGTCCTTTATGGTGAACACGATGCTAATCTTTCTCAGTAGAGGGCATCTGAAAGACACCACAGGAGGAAGGGGCTCTCCGAAGTTCTGGCTGCTGCTGCAGGAGCAGGACAACAGAGCAGCCCACAGGCGCGCACACACAGAATATGCAGTCCCTCGATGACCTTGAAGCCTCCACCTGGCCTGTCAATAACCTTCTTGCAGCCCTCTCAAATAGAAACCACCTCCCCCGGCAGCTTACCTGTGCCCTGGGCCCCCATATCTTCTGCATGTACACACCAAAGAGTTGCTGATAGGCTGCTCACCACCAGCACTCCAGATTGGCCTGGGCAAGGCAGAGCATTACTCTGCTATACAGTGGGCTGAACTACACCTTCTCCAATGAGGTCTGAGCTTCAGGCTTGAGGAGAGGATCCCCTTCCAACTTTGTCCTTCCTTGGTACTCTCCCTTAGCCCAAAGACACCATATGGAGTTTCCTTATTTCTTACAGTCACATATTTATCAATTTAATAACTCTTGGGATCCCTGGGTGGAGCAGCGGTTTGGCGCCTGCCTTTGGCCCAGGGCGCGATCCTGGAGACCCGGGATCGAGTCCCACGTCGGGCTCCCGGTGCATGGAGCCTGCTTCTCCCTCTGCCTGTGTCTCTGCCTCTCTTGCTCTCTCTGTGTGATTATCATAAATAAAAATTTAAAAAAAATTTAATAACTCTTTATATTGAAATGCCGGTTTCAATATGCTGTACGGTTTCTACCTCCTGATTGGACCCAGAATGATACAGTGGCAGAGAGAAAAAGAGGGAAGGTGAGAGAATGAGAGTGGGTAACAGAAAGGGTGACAGGAACAAGGCGGGTAACAGAGGTAGAGAGTGGGTGACAGAGATCACGGATGACATACAAAGGGGAAAGGGGCAACAGCAGGGAGGAAGACAGAAACAGAAAGAGTATGTGGATGAGACAGAATGGACAACAGTGTGGGCAGGTCAATGACAGTGTCAACAAATGGGCGACAGGAGGGAGAAGGGGGCAATAGAAGGATGTGGTGGGTGACAGAGACACAATGGGAGAGAGGGAGCAAGAAAATACAAGTGTCAGAGAGGGAGAGTGAGTGACAAAGGTGGGTGGCACAGAGGGAGAGAGAATGGATAACAGGAAGAGATAGGACAAAAGTGGGGAGAAGGGGACGGTGGGCAAGAGAGGAGGTGGTGGGTGGGGGGCATCACCAAGGGAGAGCATGACTGACACTGAGAGTGTGTGACAGTCACTGTATATGACAGAAGATGAAGGTATGTGAAAGAGGAAACGTGCAGAGAGTGTGTGACAGCAGGTTTCAAAGTTTTCTTTTGTATCTTAGGCAGGAGGGGCAGAGACATGAGGAAGGAGGGACAGCAAGGGGAAAGAGGAGAGGGAAGAAGAGAGACAGAGAAACTATGTGAGAGGAGTGTGCCAAGGAGGACAATGAAGAGTGAAGAAGGTAGAGAGGGCACCTGGGTGGCTCAGTGGTTAAGCATCTGCCTTCGGCTCAGGTCATGATCCCAGGGTCCTGGGATTGAGTCTTGCATAGGGCTCCCTGCAGGGGGCCTGCTTCTCCCTCTGCCTATGTCTCTGCCTCTCTGTGTGTCTTTCATGAATAAATAAAATCTTTTTTAAAAAAAGGTAGAGAAGGTGATGCTTTGTGCGAGGAGGTTTCAGTGTAGGCAGATTTGGAAGAGGACAGGAGAAAAAGTAGGAGAAATAAAAGAGAGATTGTGAGTTGATGGGCAATGAGAGACAAGAAAGGTGTGAGGGTAAAGTGGGATTGTGAGAGCAAAAGATGACTGTAGGGCACCTGGGAGGCTGTCAGGAAAGATCATGTGAGAGCAAGTAAGAGGTACCCATATGAGAGGCAGTGTTGGGGAAATCAATGCACTTGCTTGCTCAGGGAAAGGAGGGGAGGGAGCTGAAGGGCTTAATCCTTTCTATCCCCATTTTCTGGATGAGAAAATTGAGGCTCAGAATAGTCAAGTGACTCATTTGAGGTTTCCCAGCTAGTAGGTGGCAGAGCCATAATTAGTACCCCAAATGCCTCAACTCTAAAGCTACTACTCTACCATACAACACCACCTCACTGTTTTCCCCAAATCTTCTTTAAAGAAGTCATGTAACGTAGTCCAAAGATATGATTTTCTTCCTCTGTAAGGAAACCTTTTAGCTTATCACAGCCTTGAAACATACTTTTAGGGAAGCCTGGGTGGCTCAGCGGTTGAGCGTCTGCCTTTGGCTCAGGGTGTGATCCCAAAGTTCCGGGATCGAGTCCCACATCGAGCTCCCTAAGAGGAGCCTGCTTCTCCCTCTGCCTAGGTCTCTGCCTTCTCTCTGTGTCTCTCATGAATAAATAAATATAATATTTTTAAAAAGAAACGTACTTTTATTGAAAGGGAGACAGAACTATTTCACTGCCCCCAATTTATTTATTTGTATTATATCAAAATTTAGAACCTTCTGTGCATCAAAGGACACTACCAACAGAGTGAAAAGGCAGCCTACAGAATGGGAGAAAATATCTGCAAATCATATATCTGATAAGGAGTTAATATCCAGAATATATTAAGAAAAAAACAATCCACCTAAAAAATGGGCAAAGGACCTGAAGGAACATTTCTCCAAAGAAGATATACAAAAGGCCAATAAGCACAGGAAAAGATGCTCCACATCACTAATCATTAGAGAAATGCCAAAGGAAAAAAATCCCAATGAGAAACCACTTCATTATCATTTGAATGGCTGGTAACAACAACAACAAAATCAGAATATAACAAGTGTTGGCGAGAACATGGAGACATTGGAACCCTTGTAAACTGTTGGAGGGAATGTATAATTGTGCAGCTGCAATAAAAGACTAGAGAAACGTTAAAAATAGGATTACCATGTGATCCAGCAATCCCACTTCTGGCGAGATATCCAAAAGAATTGAAAGCAGAATCACCAAGAGACATTTGCACACCCATGTTCAAAGCAGCCCCGTTGACAATCAAGAGATGAAAGCAACCCCAAGTGTCCATCACTGATAAATAGGTAAACAAAATATGATATGTGCATACAATGGAATATTATTCAGTCCTTAAAAGGAAGGAAATCCTGTCACATTACACAGTATGGATGAACCGTGATGCAATTATGCTACCTGAAACAAACCAGTCCCCAAAAGACAAATACTGTATGATTCCACTTGTATGAAGTCCCTAGAATCAAATTCACTGGGACATAAGGTAGAATAGTGGCTACCAGGGGCTGGGGGAGCAGGGAGTGAGAAGTTGTTTAACAGGTAGTTTTAGTTTTGCAAAATGAAGAGTTCTGGAGATGGACAGGATGATGCTTTAACAACAGTAGTAAAAAATAATAACAAAAGTAGTAATGTATTTGGGCAGCCTGGGTGGCTCAGCGGTTTAGCGCCGCCTGCAGCCCAGGACGTGATCCTGGAGCCTCTGGATCAAGTTCCACATCAGGCTCCCTGCATGGGGCCTGTTTCTCCCTCTGCCTGTGTCTCTGCCTCCCTCTGTGTGTCTCTATGAATAAATAAATAAAGTCTTTGAAAAAAACAAATGGTTTCTTTATATAAAAAAAAGTAGTAATGTATTTAATACCACTGAACTGTACACTTAGGAATGGTGACAATAGGGACGCCCAGGAGGCTCAGCGGCTGGGTGTCTGCCTTCCACCCAGGGCGTAAATCTGGGGTTCCCAGATGGAGTCCCGCATCGGGCTCCCTGCATGGAGCCTGCTTCTCCCTCTGCCTTGTCTCTGCCTCTCTTTCTCTGTCTCTCATGAATAAATAAAATCTTAAAAAAAAAAAAAAAAGAAATGGTGACTGGTAAATTTGATGTATTTTATCACAACTGAAAAGTTTAAATCTCACTCCCACATCATCATGCCCCCCACCCTTAGCCATATGGTGACCGCTTACTCCTTCAACACGAATGTCTTCTCCTGAGGCCGAACTTTGTGGTTGGCCACTTCCGCCCATACTATGCCTCGCACATTATACCTCTTGCGGCACTTATCAAATATTACAGTGACTATTGGCTTACCTATCCCTCTCCACTACCAAATGATAAGCATTTTGGGGGTAGGGTCAGTGTTTTACTCATCTCTGCAACCCCCAGGCCTGGCGTTTGGTAGACTCAAGAAAGGCATGATCAGTGGAAGTTCTGGCTTTTAAGATTTTAAGAGAGCTATCTGACCCAAAAAAAGAGGTATCGGGAGGCTCCCCAGGCTTTAGAAATCTGGACAGATTCCCACGCCTTACTCAGAGAACGCGAGGGCGCCTCTCACCGGGCTCCACCTCAGCAGCCTGGGCCGCTGGGAGGGTCCGAGGGCTTCCCACTCCGACTCCCGGCCGGGGCCTGCGAGCTAGGCCCGCCCGGAGGCCCAGACATACCTCTGGTAAAGGGCGGCCTGCTCTGGGCTTAAGGCCGCGGCTTCCACAGACCCTCGGGACGCCTCCATGACCCTCAGTTTGGTTCCAGGTATTTCAACCGAAGATTGAATTTCGCCCGCTCCCACGCTACGCATGCGCCGTGCGCCTCAGGAGAGGCAGGACCAACCGTTGGCCTCCTGGCTGGCCAATCCGCAGCGCCGCACTCGGCGCTAACGCCTGAGCCCGCCCACGTAGGTCGCGCGCCCGCGCTTACGCGCCCTGGAGCTAAGAGGCAGTTGCAGCCCCAGCGGAGTGGGACGGCTTCGTGTCCTGTTCCTCTAGCGTAGTCAATCCAATCCAAACCGTGCTTCAGCACATTTGTGCCTGTGCGTGTGCCACCCTCGTGAGTGAAGTAGAATGCCTGCTATGATCTCAGTCATTGTAGTGGCCCCTAGAGACCTTCATAGCCCACGCCCCAAAATTTCCTTCTTTCCATGCTCGCCATTGCCTGGCGCTGAGCAGGCTTTGAATTCAAACACCCTGGGAGGCATGGTCCCCATGACTTAAACTCACATTGAAGGGTCTTCAAGAGCCAAGCCAAAGCTCTCATTTAAGAAATTAGTAGTGCTATAAAGCATGGTCACCATTTCTTTAGAAGCTCCAACTAGGATGCAATCATATTTTCAAACGTAGAGCTCAGGCAGGAGTCGTGCTAAGTGAGTTTAAGTGGCTTGCTTGGGGGGATCCTAAATAGGTTGTGGGCCAACAAAAATTGTCCTTGTTCTTACATTGTTCAAAACGTACTTTGTGATTCTTCAAGGTACTAATTAACATTCAGTATTTGAAAACTCACCTAACTGACCCAGTCATGCCCACCCTAAGTCCTGAGGTTTTTAAGCTTTTTGTAAATTTCATAGATCATTAGGAGCTTAAAAAGGTATCTTCTGAAAAGAGAATATGGGCTATTTTCCTGGTTCACATGATGTTTAGTCATATTTTCATATGGCTTTAAGTCTTTTCTGTTAAGAGGGCTTTGGGTATACTATTATCCTCAGCAAAAACTGAGGTTCAGGAACATCAAGTGACTTTGCCTAAGGTTCCAAAGCTAGAAGATGGCAGAGCCAGAATTCAATACCATGTCTATACAGACAAAAATCAATGTTCATTCACTGTGTCCACTGCTTATTGCTGGAAAGAAGAGGACAGTAGTGGGAAATGAGGGTGATGAAGTAATCAGAAGCCAGTTTGTGAAAGAGCTTGTTTACCCTGTTGAAGTGTTTGATCACTTCTTTTCCTGGAGACAAGTTGGGATGGGGGTAGGTTGAGTGTGCAGGTGTGCTGGATACCCAAAGTATGAGTGTGAGAGAAGAAGGGCTGGTGGGGAGCATTCCATAAGAAAGGAAAAAAAGAGGAGCACAAAAAATCTTCATCGTCAATTTGGGGAAGGCCATCTCCAGTTGTGCTTTGGCTCCAGGGTCTACCATCATCACTTCTATATCCTTGGAACACTTGAGCACTCAAAATGGAGCAAAGCAAAACCCTGATTACTGTCTTAGGCAGCTGCCCTTCTGTGGGCTGTAGAGAAAAGCTTAGAAGGAACTCCCTCAGGACCCAGGCTCCCGCCTCCCTGTTTCCCAGCTGTCGTGATCTGCCAAAGACTCTGAATACTGGGAAGAAAGGAACTACTTTGCAGCTTGCCTGCCCTTAGGCTACTGGATTTTTCTGTTTTTTTTTTCTCACACCCCGAGGATATTATTCAGCCATAAAAAAGAATGAAATCTTGCCATTTGCAATGACATGGATGGAGCTAGTGTATACACTAGCATTATAATGCTAAGCAAAATAATCCAGTCAGAGAAAGACAAATACTCTGAGTTCACTCATGTGGAATTTAGGAAATAAATCAAATGAGCAAAGGGAAGAAAAAAAGAGACAAACCAAGAAACAAACTCTTAACTATAGAGAACAAACTGATGGTTACCAGAGGGGAGGTAGGGGGTGGGTTAAATAGGTGACGGAGATTAGGGAAGGCAATTGTGATGAGCACCAGGTGATGGTGCCTAAAATACTAGAGTTGAGAGGGGACTTTTTTGGCATCCAGTCCAGAGTCACAGGTGAGCAAACTGTCACTGGTAAAGAAGGAAGTGACTGGTCCAAAGTCATACTGTGACTCAGTGGCAGAAACAGGACTCAACCGAGGTTCCTTGACTCCTAGCCCAGTGCTCTTTTGAGCACCGATCATGGCACAGGAGGAGATAGGTAAACTGGGTGTCAGCAAAATACTGTTCATGGGGACTAAGAATGGAAGAGTGATTTTTTAAAAGATTTTATTTATTTATTCATTTATTTATTTATTTATTTTGAGAAACAGAAAGAGAGAGAAAGAGGCAGGAGACCTAGGCAGAGTGAGAAGCAGGCTCCCTGCAGGGAGCCGGATGTGAGACTATCCTAGATCCTGGGGTCACACCCTGAGCAGACGCTCAACCGCTTAGCCACCCAGGCTTCCTGGAAGAGTGTTTTTAGAGATGGGTATAAATAACCAAATGAAATCTTCCTGGGCAAGGAGAACAAGAGTTTGGGGCAGAAAAAAGAAGAAAGTAATTTGGAAACAGGAAGGATTGAATTTGTGATTCCCAGGGGTGCCTGGGCAGCTCAGTCAGTTAGGCGCCTGCCTTTGTCTCAAGTCATGATCCCAAGGTCCTGGGATGGGGATGGACCCCCGCATCAATCC
Source organism: Canis lupus dingo (assembly GCF_003254725.2). Classification (NCBI taxonomy): domain Eukaryota; kingdom Metazoa; phylum Chordata; class Mammalia; order Carnivora; family Canidae; genus Canis; species Canis lupus. The sequence continues at coordinate 56,160,407 of NC_064281.1, forward strand.
AGCTCCCTACTCCGTGGGAAGCCTGCTTATCCCTTTCCTTCTGCCTGCCGCTGCTTTCTCTCTGTCAAATAAATTTTAAAAACTTAAAAATTTTTGTGATTCCCAGATCCCTAATTAGGCTTTTCTCTCGCTATTTCTAGCAAGGGTTCTAAAGTGGGTGGGATTTGGGCTCGGGGTTGGAGAAGAGTTCTGGGGGCTGAGGTCTTCATCCCCTCTTTTTTTTTTTTTTTTCTTAAGATTTAATTTATTCATGAGAGACACAGAGAGAAAGACAGGCAGAAGGAGAAGCAGGCTCCATGCAGGGAGCCCAACGTGGGACTCGATCCTGAGTCTCCAGGCTCACGCCCTGGGCTCAAGGCGGCGCTAAACCGCCGAGCCACCCGGAGATCTCCTCCATCCCCTCTTTTGAGGGGAGGGGAAGGTGCTCCCTAGCTCTGCAGCCCAGCTGTGAGTCATCTCCAGTTCTGTCAGCAGGGGGAGCCGGAAACCAAGCTTCCTAAGAATGGCGGCCAACCTGGCCCCCTGGGCTGGGTAAATTCTTACTGGAAGCAAGTCAAATCAGTCCAGAATGCTGTGGAAATGACAGGAACTGAGGGGAAAGAGGGAGGATTATCCGCAACGTTTTTGCACCGAATTGCAGTTTTTGGTGTCTTCTAAACCTGCCTCGTAGGATTTGAGCTGAAGCAGGCAGGCACCAAAGGGTAAGGAACCATTTGACAGGGCAGTGGTGCTGGAAGAAACATGGCCTTCTACCCTCTCTTTGAGCTACCTCATCCACTCCCCAAACCTCACAATTCTGTCTCTAGCCTCATCCTTTCTCCTGAGTATCAGACCTAGATGGCCAACTGGCTACAGGATGTATCTTCCTGGAAGCTCAAACTCAACATGACACTGATGAACTCATCCCCCCACTCCCCAAGACCTGTTCCCTCAGTATTCCTCATTTCCATGAACAGTACTACCAACCCCCTCCCCTAATCGTTCAAGTCAGAAACTGGGAGGCATCTTTCCAATTCAACAATAAGTCTTGTTGGCTCTACCTCCAAAATATATCCCAAACCCTAACACTTCTCTTAATCACCTCTGCCACCCTTCTGGTCTATGCCATGGTCATCTTGCACCTGGCTGACTGCAATAGCTTCCTGACTTTCTTCCTGCTTTTATTTTGTGTCCACCCCCTCACTGTGTCTGTACCCAGAAACCAGAGTGATCTTCCAGAAACACCAACCTGACCATGTCATGGCCTGTTTAAACCCTTTGAAGCCTCCTCCTTGCCCTCCAGATCAAGTCCTGGCTCCTCACCATGGCTTTCAAGGCCTTCCTGATCTGGCCACTGACTGCTTCTCCTGTCTAATCACACACACACACACACACACACACACACACACACACACACACACACCACTCTTCTCAAACTGAACCACTTCCACTTAAATCTTGCTTTGCATGCTGTTTCTTCTGCCTGGACTTTCTTCCCTTCCTTTTTTTTTAAGATTTTATCTACTTATTCATGAGAGATAGAGAGAGAGAGGCAAAGACATAGGCAGAGGGAGAAGCAGGCTCGCTGCAGGGAGCCCAATGCAGAACTCGATCCCAGGACCCCGGGATCACGTCCTGAGCCAAAGGAAGACGCTCAACCACTGAGCCACCCAGGTGTCCCTCTTCCCTTCCTTTTTGTCTCACTATCTCCTATTCACTCCTCAGCTCTCAGCTCAAATCTCCCTTCCCTTCTTCCAGGGACCTTCTTCCATAATCCTTCCCAATAGTCATCCTCTGGGACACAATGTGACACACCTTGCCTTTGTCATTGGATTTAGTCGATGGAATGTAGCTGCCTTGTTACCTCTGGCTCACCCAGGATCATGTGAGCTCTGTGAAGGACAGATCTGTCTTTTTCACATTATAGCCTTGCAGAGCTTACCACAGTACCTACATATAGTAGCTAATAAGTAAGTATTTTGGGATGGATGGATGAATTTGTCAATTTACGAGTCTCAAAGGAGAGCAACAGACACCATGTTGGAGAGCTATAATGAGGCCATGGGTAGGAGTGATATATCCAAAGCAATAGTGGAGACCATGAACCAAGGAAGGGGGGTGGTCCAAACATGATACCAGCCACACTTCTTGCCAGCACTTGCCAGCACTGTGCCTTTTATTTTTTTTTTTTAAGGGAACAGATGAATTTTTTTAAATTTATTTTTTATTGGTGTTCAATTTACTAACATACAGAATAACCCCCAGTGCCCGTCACCCATTCACTCCCACCCCCCGCCCTTCTCCCCTTCCACCACCCCTAGTTCGTTTCCCAGAGCTAGGAGTCTTTATGTTCTGTCTCCCTTTCTGATATTTCCCACACATTTCTTCTCCCTTCCCTTATATTCCCTTTCACTATTATTTATATTCCCCAAATGAATGAGAACATATAATGTTTGTCCTTCACCGACTGACTTACTTCACTCAGCATAATACTCTCCAGTTCCATCCACGTTGAAGCAAATGGTGGGTATTTGTCATTTCTAATGGCTGAGTAATATTCCATTGTGTACATAAACCACATCTTCTTTATCCATTCATCTTTCGATGGACACCGAGGCTCCTTCCACAGTTTAGCTATTGTGGACATTGCTGCTATAAACATCGGGGTGCAGGTGTCCCGGCGTTTCATTGCATCTGTATCTTTGGGGTAAATCCCTAGCAGTGCAATTGCTGGGTCGTAGGGCAGGTCTATTTTTAACTGTTTGAGGAACCTCCACACAGTTTTCCAGAGTGGCTGCACCAGTTCACATTCCCACCAACAGTGTAAGAGGGTTCCCTTTTCTCCGCATCCTCTCCAACATTTGTGGTTTCCTGCCTTGTTAATTTTCCCCATTCTCACTGGTGTGAGGTGGTATCTCATTGTGGTTTTGATTTGTATTTCCCTGATGGCAAGTGATGCAGAGCATTTTCTCATATGCATGTTGGCCATGTCTATGTCTTCCTCTGTGAGATTTCTGTTCATGTCTTTTGCCCATTTCATGATTGGATTGTTTGTTTCTTTGGTGTTGAGTTTAATAAGTTCTTTATAGATCTTGGAAACTAGCCCTTTATCTGATATGTCATTTGCAAATATCTTCTCCCATTCTGTAGGTTGTCTTTTAGTTTTGTTGACTGTATCCTTTGCTGTGCAAAAGCTTCTTATCTTGAAGTCCCAATAGTTCATTTTTGCTTTTGTTTCTTTTGCCTTCGTGGATGTATCTTGCAAGAAGTTACTATGGCCGAGTTCAAAAAGGGTGTTGCCTGTGTTCTTCTCTAGGATTTTGATGGAATCTTGTCTCACATTTAGATCTTTCATCCATTTTGAGTTTATCTTTGTGTATGGTGCAAGAGAGTGGTCTAGTTTCATTCTTCTGCATGTGGATGTCCAATTTTCCCAGCACCATTTATTGAAGAGACTGTCTTTCTTCCAATGGATAGTCTTTCCTCCTTTATCGAATATTAGTTGACCATAAAGTTCAGGGTCCACTTCTGGATTCTCTATTCTGTTCCATTGATCTATGCGTCTGTTTTTGTGCCAGTACCACACTGTCTTGATGACCACAGCTTTGTAGTACAACCTGAAATCTGGCATTGTGATGCCCCCAGATATGGTTTTCTTATTTAAAATTCCCCTGGCTAAAAAAAAAATTAAAAAAATAAAAAATAAAAATAAAAATAAAAAAAAAATGAAATTCCCCTGGCTATTCGGGGTCTTTTCTGATTCCACACAAATCTTAAAATAATTTGTTCTAACTCTCTGAAGAAAGTCCATGGTATTTTGATAGGGATTGCATTAAACGCGTATATTGCCCTGGGTAACATTGACATTTTCACAATATTAATTCTGCCAATCCATGAGCATGGAATATTTTTCCATCTCTCTGTGTCTTCCTCAATTTCTTTCAGAAGTGTTCTATAGTTTTGAGGGTATAGATCCTTTACATCTTTGGTTAGGTTTATTCCTAGGTATCTTATGCTTTTGGGTGCAATTGCCTTTTAAACCTGCCTCAGGAAGGACCTGGAAATAGCACAGAGCCATCAGAATGACACCCAGGAATGGGATTCTCCCTTTCTGTTCTCTTCCCCAAATCTCTGACTGGGAGAAAGCCACCTGTGTCTGTTCCTGCAGCAGCAAACGCTCCCTCTATGGCATGGGCACCTACCCTACAGGCTGAAGTCAAGGCTACTCCCCAGTGTCAGCCCAAGAAGGGACTACTGGGGGCACCAAATCCTAACCTTTGTGGTCCTCTGCTGTTCTTCCTTGGCACTAAAAGAGACCAACAATAAAATCTACAAGCTCTTGAGGGGAGGATGAGGGTTACATTTTTCTACAGCCCTTTGAAGGCCTTGGCCCCCTGCCTGGATCTGAGTCAGGAACTGTATGTCCCAGAGAATTGGCTTCCCAGCCATCTGCTCTGAGCTTAAAGAGTCTAGGGGCCCTTGCTGGATGCTCTGTTCAAATTAGCCAAGAAGGGCAGGGTGAAGATGACACAGCAGGAGGGATCCTGGTCAGTCTAGGCCTTCCTAAACTGTATGTGGAGGGAAGGAGCAGATACATGACACCAGGGCACGTCGAGGGCATAGCAAATCCCCAAACAGAGAGCTCCTCTCACTGCCCAGCTGCAGTGCTCCCAGAGCCAAGCCTTCCCAGATACCCTTTCAAGGGAACCAATGGCTTTGTGAACACCTACACTATCCCAGGCACTTTCCCCACAACAAGCAAGAAATTACTGTTCTCCTTTATGAGTCACAAGAGCCAAGGCTCAGATGGTTAACTGCTTTACACAAAGTCATGCAGTATACAGCAGATTCAAAGAGACCAGGACCAGGCCATCAACTCCCCAACCCTTGGTAAATGGTTGCCAAGGCTACGAGAAAATGATTCTCCCTTTCAGTGAGCAGGTATCCGCCTGAGGATAATGGCTGGGAGGGGATACAGAAAGTCACACTCCTTCTATGCCTAGGACATAGCTAGCTCCATCCAGGAGAAAATATGTCTTTAACCCTTTGTCGTACACCATATCCAGATAGTAGGAATGGGTCAGGCAATAAGGTCAAGTTTCATACATGGGAGATTTTAGGGCCAAGTAAACCTTTACTTAAGGTTTCACATCAGAGGATGAGAGAACAGTTTATTTTTATTTTTATTTTTTGAGAGAACAGTTTAGATAAATGAACCAATCCAAGAAGCCAGACAGATCCACAGGAGGAAGCCTGACAAGGCACCCTCACTTTCCAAATCCTCATGGCCACATATGTTCACATGGATTGAAGAACCAATCAGGGCACCTGGGTGGCTCAGCAGTTGAGTGTCTGCCATCGGTTCAGGTCCTGGGATCGAGTCCTGCATTGGGCTCCCTGCAGGGAGCCTGCTTCTCCCGCTGCCTATGCCTCTGCCTCTCTCTCTCTGTCTCTCATGAATAAATAAATAAAATCTTTAAAAAAATAACCAATCATCAGGCATAGTTGCTAGGGAGCATATTCAGGGACTCATAGAAGTAGGGACATTCTGGAGCTGATCTTTAGCGTACCAGGGGTTCTCAACCCTAGATTCATATTAGAGTCACTGGAGGGACCTTTTATTTTTTTTTTAATTTTTATTTATTTATTCATGAGAGGTACAGAAGGAGAGAGAGGCAGAGACACAGGCAGAGGGAGAAGCAGGCTCCATGTAGGGAGCCTGACGTGGGACTCGATCTCGGATTTCCAGGATCATGCCCCGGGCTGAAGGTGGCGCTAAACCACTAAGCCACCCCACCCCCCACCCCCCCCCCACCCCCCGCTGCTAAGCCACCAGGGCTGCCCCTGCCCTGGAGGGACCTTTTAAATAAGAATTGTATTGCAATACATGAATCTGATAAAGGAAGACTATCCAGAATATATACAGAGCCCCTATAAATCAATAATAAAAGGATAACTTAAAAAATACGGGCAAAAGACTGGAATAGATACTACATAGGACAAGATATATGAATGGTGGATGAGCACATGAAAAGATAACCAACATCATCATTAGGGAAATACGATTTAAAACCACAATGAGGGATCCCTGGGTGGTGCAGCGGTTTGGCGCCTGTCTTTGGCCCAGGGCGCGATCCTGGAGCCCCGGGATCGAGTCCCACATCGGGCTCCCGGTGCATGGAGCCTGCTCCTCCCTCTGCCTGTGTCTCTGCCTCTCTCTCTCTCTCTCTGTGTGACTATCATAAATAAATAAAAATTAAAAAAAAAAACCACAATGAGATACCGCCATGTACCCATGAGAATAGCTATAATTAAAAAGATGACAATACGAAGTGTTGGCAAGGATGCGGAACAACTGTAACTCTCATATTTTGTTGGTGGGAGTGTAAATTGGTACAAGAACTTTAGAAAACTGGGGAAAAAAAGAACTTTAGAAAACTGGGAGTTTCAAGTAAGTTCAACATAAATCCAGCAATTCCACCCCAAAAGAAATGAGTGCATGTGCCTGCAGAAAGATTGGGACAACCCAAATATCCCTGGATGTGTGAATGGCTAAACAAACAATTGTGTCCACACAAGGGAATACCATTCAGCAGCAGAAGAGATCACTACTGATCAATGCAACAATTTGGATGATTCTCAAAGGCATTATGGTATGTGAAAGAAGCCAATCTCAAAATGTTACATACTGCTTGATTCTACCTATATGCAGTTCAAGAACAATGGAAATGAATCTACAATAGAAAGAATGGTGGTTTCCTCTGGCAGGAATGGGGGCATTGACTGGGATGGTGGAAACGGTGGAAATGGTCTATGTTTTTACTGGGGTGGTGGTTACATACTGCCCACAATTATCACAGTTCATTGAGCTATACACTTAAGACCTATGCATTTGAACGTGTGTGTACATTATGCCTTAATTTAAAAATCATGTCCAGGCCCCACCTCTGACTAATTAAATCAGAATCTCTAGAGGTGGGGCCTGGGCAAGGGCCTTTTTTTAGATCTTCCCCAGTGACACTAATGTGCAGCTGGTAGAGAACTGTTTTTTTTTTTTTTTTTTTTTTTTTTTTTTTTTGGGTTTTGTTTTATTTATTTATTTATTTTTATTTAAATTCAATTTGCCAACATATAGTATAAGAGAACTGTTGATTAATATTACCACCACCTTCCCCTAGCAACAGACTCTCTCAGCCTCCTGTGTCATGGCAACATTTCAAAGGTGCCCATTGAAAAAAGTCCCTTCTAGGATCACCAGCAGAGGTAGGCAGGTGGGAACAGGTGAGTGGGAATAGGCACTTACAATATGTCTCAGAAGATGTTCCATATCAATACAGGAAAACACTGAATTTTACACTTTAAGATGGTTAAAATAGGGATGCCTGGGTGGCTTAATGGTTGAGCATCTGCTTTTCTCAGGGTGTGATCCTGGAGTTCTGGGATCGAGTCCCACAACGGGCTCCTGCCAGGGGTCTGCTTCTCCCTTTGCCTATATCTCTCCCTTCTCTCTGTGTCTCTCATGAATGAATAAAGAAAATCTTTAAAATAATAAGATGGTTAAAATAGCGAATGTAATGTTACATGAGTTTCATCTCAATTTAAAAAAAATTCAAGCACTTCCTCAGGTTTTTTTAAGATTTTTTTATTTATTCATGAGAGACAGAGAGAGAGCGAGAGAGCGAGAGCGAGAGAGAGAGAGAGAGAGAGAGGCAGAGACACAGGCAGAGGGAGAAGCAGGCTCCATGAAGGGAGCCCAACGTGGGACTCAATCCTGGGTCTCCAGGGTCAGGCCCTGGGCTGAAGGCAGCGTTAAACCGCTGAGTCACCCAGGCTGCCCCACTTCCTCAATTTTAATGGCTGCATATATTCTATTGTAAGAGTGTACTTTAATTTCTTTGACCAGTCCCCTGGTGGTGGATATTTTTCCAATCTGTTGCTATTACAAACATTGCAGCAATAAATATCCTGGGACGTGCAGTCTTGTGAATATCTGTGAGTATATCTGTAGGATAATTTCCTACAGGTGGAATTGTTGGGGTCAAAGTGTATGTGTCTTTCTCATCTCAACAGAAACTGCTAAATTGCCTTCCATAAGGGATGGGCAAATTTATATGCCCATCAGCAATAAATGAGGATGAGTGTTTCCCCACACCTTTGCTAACAATGTTTTCCAACCTTTTGCTCTTTGCCCTTCTGCTTATTAAAAAGTCATTGTTTCATTCTGCATTTCTCCTATGAGTAGGTCTTCACTGATACAGGTCAAGTGAAGAACAAGGGTGTCATTTTGGAGGTAGAGAGGGAAGTGGTTATCTGTTCTAGCATCAGGTTAGCTTTGAACAAGTCACCAAGAATCCTGAGAACTCTTTCCTCAATATCAAGGACTTCCAAATGTCTCTCTTAGGTCCAGACCTTTCACTTGAGCCCCAGACTACTATATCAAGGCCTCTCTGACATCTCATACTGAAAACATCCAAAAGTATGGGTTCCCAACCCACCCTCAAACCCGATCTGCTCCATTCTCTCTCATCTCTATAAATGACACCACCATCTACCCAGTTGCTCAAGCCCCAAACCTAGAAATTAGGAATGTTGTCTCTTCTCTGTCCCTCATCCAACACATCACCAAGCCATGTAGGCTCTATCTCCAGAATACATCCTGAATCTTTCCACTTTTCCCCACCCAGCTGCAAGCCACCTGGCATTTACCAATGGCTTCCTAATTGGCCTCCCTACTCCCGTTCTTGTCTCCTGGTCCATTTTTCTTATTAGGGTAATCTAATCCATCCTTCAAACAGCAGCCAATAATCTTTTTAAAAAATAGAAACCAGATCACATCACTCCTTTGCTTAGAACCTTTCATGAGTTCACAATGCACTCATACCATCCAACCTCCTCACTGTGGCCTGCAATTTCCCAGGGACCTGACAGGTCCAAATATCATCCTGTTTGTTCACTTCACCTCAACTACATTGGCTTTCTTTCTCTTTTTCAGACAACCCAGGCCATTTCCACCACAGGGTCTTTGCATGTGTTCTTCTCTCTGCCGGGGAACACTTTCCCCTAAAATCTTAGCATGGCTGGCTCCTTCTTATCATCCAGATCTCCACTATCTCTCCTGTGAGACCTCTCCTGACCCATCCTCTCTAAAGTAGCTACCCCAACTCCCTCATCCTGTTTATGTCCTTTAGAGAGAGCCCTTACTACTATTGAAAAGTATCTCCTTTATGTTTACTTCCATATTATCTGTTCCTCCTCCAGAATGTTAGCTCCATGTCTGCGTCTCCAACACTAGTTCTGAGGCATAGTAGGTGCTCAAAAAGGATTTAGAAGAAATTAATTGTTCAGTAGCCTGTCTTGTTTTCAAAGCCTTCTCCTGGTCAGGATCTCAAATTTAAAGAGGGAGGAGGCCATTGGAGAAGGAAGGGTTGTTTTTCCAATACCAAGAAGGGAACAAAACTGATTTTCTGGACTTGCGGTCTGCATGTATGCAAATAATTAGCAAAAAATAAAAGAAAAGAAAAGTCTAAGTAGAGCTACCCTTGGAAACACCGGGGAGCCTCCTTTGAATTATCATGTCATTGCAAGCAATAAAATGGCCTTCCTTTGTGAATATTCTCGCTTCAAATTTGTCACTAATTCCAGCTGGCCTCGTCCCAGCCAATCTGAATGACCGAAAGGCAGAGTGAATACAATTTAATCAGTGGCTCGGCCCCCGCGGGATGCGCTGGCGGTGTCTCTGTGGGCCTCATCGCCAAAAGGTGTTCCAGGGGCAGTGATTTTTGCACCGAATAAAGGAGGGCCGGCAGGAACCCCGCTCCCGCGGCGGGGAATCTGGCAGGCAAGGAGTCGGGGCGGGGGCGAGGCGGGCAGGGGGAGCCGCGGAAAGGCGGGGCAAGCGCGAGAGAAGACAATGGCGCGGGAGAGAACGGTCGTTGCACGAACAGCCAGCCCTGGCTCTACCGGTTTACAAACCTTTCAGGCCACTATCTCATCTGTGCCCCGCGACGGCCTCCGTCGCATTGCTCTGGCCCTGGGACCCACGGAGGAAACCCAGGCCGGGAGAGGCGACGGCCGCCTGCCGCGCGGTGCCCTCCCCATCCCCTCCCCCGCGCCGGCCCTGCCCGCCACCTCGAGGCCCGCGGCTCGCACCACTCCCCCGCCTCGTCTCCTGTCGTCAGTGAGCCCGGCGGCGCCGGGGCCGTTGCTATGGCGTCTCTGGAGTGTCACAAGTGCCCAAGAAGCATACAAATCGACCTGCGTGAGACACAGCCCTGTGCAAAACAACTTCCAATTTACTCGCAATAATTACCACCCCCAGATAATCGCCTGTACCGAGGCGGGCGAGGAGGGTTGGGAGGGAGAAGGGAGGCAAGAGGCGAGGAAGGGAGGGCGGGCGGGCGCCCCAGGCAGGCGGAGGCGCCTAGCCTTGCTGGGGTTGGCGTTTGACGGGCCGGTAGGGGGAAAGACGAGTGGTCTTCCTGAATTCGGCACTGGGAAAGGGTTCTGCCCTGTGTGGTTCTGGAAACCTGAATGGTCAGTGATCTTCTGGATGGATCGTAAATGCCCTGGGGCTTTGGTGATGGGCATTTCGCCTGGCATCGGGGATGCAAAGGTCAGTTCCTGTGGTGGAGTGGCTCACAGACTCCCGGGACACAACAAAACAAAACAAAACAAAAAAGCGAGACAAACAGGGTACAATTATAAGGGCCATCATTCATTCAATTTATATTTATCAAGTACATACTCTATGCCAGGCATCTTGCTGAGCATACAGCGGTGAACAAAACAGACCAAAGTTCCTGCTCTCAAGAAGTTTAAGTTGCAGCTGAGAGAGACAATAACTTTTTAAAGTATAATAAAGGTGGGATGCCTGGGTGGCTCAGTCAGTTAAGTGTCTGCCTTTGTCTCACGAGCCAAAAAGTTCATGATCCTGGGGTCTCGGTTCCAGCCTCACATCTGGCTCCCTGCTCTGTGAGGAGCCTGCTTCTCCATCTCCCTCTGCTTATGTCACTCTGTCAAATAAATAAATGGGGCACCTGGGTGGCTCAGTGGTTGAGCATTTGCCTTCTGTTCAGGGCGTGATCCTGAGTCCCAGGATCGGACTAAGCCCCCATCCGGCTCCCCACGGGAAGCCTGCTTCTCCCTTTGCCTATGTGTTTGCCTCTCTCTGTGTGTCTCTCATGAATAAATAAATAAAATATTTTAAGAATAAATAAAATCTTTTAAAAATATAATGAAAGTATACTGTTAGTTGGTGTATTTGTCTGGGTTCTCTAGAAAAACAGAACCAATAGGACATGTACATATACCTAAAGAATTTTACTGTAAGGAATTACTTCATACAATTTTGGAGGTTGAATGGTCCACGATATGCACTAGGTGAACTGGAGACCCAAGGGACCCTATGGTATAAGTTCCGGTCTCAGTCCGAAGGGAGGAGGAGACTAATGTCCCAGCTCCAAACAGTCAGGTGGAAGTAATTCTTCCTTACTCAATCTTTTATTGTATTCAGGCCTTCAATGGATTGGGTGAAGCTCACCCACATTGAAGAAGGCAATCTGCTCTCCTCTGTCTACAGATTCAAATGTTAATCTCATTCAGAAACACCCTGGCAGACACACTCAGAGATAATGGTTAAGCAAGTATCTGGGCACACGGTGGCCCAGTCAGGTTGACACATAAAATGAACCATCACAGCTCAGTGGGAGGTGTGGCTGTAGCTGCTGACAAGTGCAAGCAAGGGAGAAAAATAAAACAGGAGAGTAGGAATGGAAGCAGTAGTGGGTTGGGGGTTGCAAATTTAAACAGGGCGACAGAGAAAGTCTCACTAAGAAGGTAGCATTTGAATGAAGACTTGAAGGACAGGAGGCAGCCAGCCATGCTAATTTCCGAGAATGTTCCAGGCAGAAGAAACAGTAGGTACAAAGGCATTAAGGCAAGAGCATGCCTGGTGTGTTGGGGGAACAGCAGTGAGTCCAGTATAGCTGGAGCAGAGTGAGCAGCAAGGGAGAGAGGGCTAGAAAAGAGGCAGGGACAGAACACGCAGGCCATGCAGACCAATGTAAGGATGGATACTACAGGTGAAATGAGAGCCATTGCTGGATTTTGATGTAGAGACACATGATTTGTACATGTGTTTTAATAGGATCCCTCTGGCTTGTGAGGAATGAATACACCATGTATGAAGGGTAGGGAGGGACAAGGGTGAATGAAGTAGGAGCATTGCTAGGGGCAAAGGAGCAGTTCTATTGGTACTATCGCAGCAATCCAGATGAAAGATGATGAGAACTTAGACCAGGGTGGCACCTGTGGAGATGGTGGGAAGTGGTGGATTCTGGATATATTTTGAAGGTAAAGCTAGTGGGATTTGCTGAAGGATTGGTGGGGTGAAGAGAGGAGTCAAAGGTAATCAAGAGCTTACATGTCTTGGGACAGGCATTGTGGTATGAACTGGAGAGAGTTCAAGGTCACAGGCACTCAGGAGTTAAATTGAACTACACCCTGCCTTTATCAGCTGTGTACCTTGGGCAAGTTGCTTGCCATCTCTGAACCCAGGTTTCCTTACCTGTAAAAACTTACAGGGCAAAAAAAAAAAAAGAAAAAAGAAAGAAAGAAAGAATAGAAACTCACAGGGCTGTTGCGAAGATTTAATGAGGTTCCACAACTGGCACAGGGTAGATGCTCACTGAACACTTGTCTCCTGTCCTTCCCTTTCTGGGGAAATTGGAGAAGCTTCACGACAGAGCCAAGCAAGATTAGAGATTGTAAAGGATACGTAGGGTACCTGGCTGGCTCAGGTACAGCATGTGACTTGATCTCGAGACCGTGAGTTTAAGCCCCACCTTGGGGGTAGAGTTTACTTAGAAAGAAGGAAAGAAAGAAGAAAGAAAAGAAAGAGAAAGAGAAAGAAAGAAAGAAAGAGAAAGAAAGAAAGAAAGAAAGAAAGAAAGAAAGAAAGAAAGAAAGAAAGAAAGAAAGAAAGAAAATGAGGGGCAAAGGGACTCATCCTTCACAATAAGTGGAGGTGGTGGGTGGAGGGGGAATGAAGCCAATGGCCAGGCAGGCCTTAGTGGAAGTCCTGAGGTGGGGAAGCCTGCAGGAGGACAGGGAGCACTTGAGAGCATGGAAAGAGTGGAAGAGAAAGTCTTCTACAAAGAAAGGGGCCCCAGCAGGGAGGTGTGAGGGAATGGGAGGCTAACCTTCTGCCTCTCTGGCTCTGCCTTGGGCCAGCCTGGGCCCAGAGGACCTTTGAAACCTTCTCAGTTACGGGATGAAGTTGGTCATAACTATGGCATACACATTCCTGGTATGGTGAGGGTTTACTGAGATCATGCTATGAGGGGTCACACAACAAACATCTGCCTTGGCCACTGGCCAAGACAGGCCCCTTAACTCTGGCCAAATACACGCTGATTGTGAACATATGGCTCCCAAGGAGGGGGCTTTCCAAAAGGCCTTGAGAGCCATCGTTGCCTTCTGGCCTGAATCACTCTGCTATGGCCCCCTTACTGCCTTACTTCTTGCACAAAAGCACGAATTCCTCTTACATGGGACAAACAAGCCAATGCCAAAGAACTCTCCCCTCTAGATCCATGAACCATCCAATCCCCCCACTTCATGGGAGGCTCTGACAGCATCTGCCTGGGTTCCCATCCAGTCCCATGTCTGTTCTCCATCTCTTTAAGCCTTATTTTCCACCTCTACAAAGAAGGATATAAATGACACTTCCTTTGCAGGCTTGATGAAAAGCTCTAATGGGATTATCTGAGACTGTGACTCAGAGGCTTTAAGGACTGAAAAGAGTGGATTGACCTCTGCCCCTGACTCCACACTTTAATACTACCACTTATCATTAGGTGATTCAGAGTAAAAATTATACCAAACTGTAAAAAGGAAAAGAAAGTCCAACCAAGTTCTGATTTTTCCTGTGATGACTACTTTGAAAGTCAAAATTAGTCCTTGAATTTCAAAGTGAGTCCTTTGAAATATCAACTATTATGTTCTTTTCCCAAATACTTTTGTTGTTCCTGCTTTTTGAATGCCCTAAGCAACGTTATTGAGCAATTGGGCTGAGGAGAATATGGATTTGGAAACTGTAATAGGTCAGACACATTCTGTTGGCCAGGATCAGCTAACATTCAATAGAATTTACCACCTGCCACAGGGAATATTCTACTTCATTTTATCCTCAAAACAAACCCTGTGAGGTTTATATAATTATTATCCCCTTTCTGCAGGTTGGAAAGGTAAGAACCAGGGGTGTGAACTGACTTGCCCTATGTCAAACAACAGCCCACACCCTGAGTAGAGAGGCAGCCCTAGCCCTCGTCCTCAATGAGCATTGCTCAAACTGGCAATGCCCCTCTTCGGGGAGGCATCTCTAAGCAAGAGAATTGAACTGAACACCTTCTGAAGGTCCTTTCCATTCATAGAGTTGAAGTCTCAGGCCTACCAGCTTTCTCCTCCCAGAAGAACAAGCAGACCCTATGCAGTACCTTATACAAACTTTTCACTCATCCTCCCTCAAACAGTGGTGCCCATCTGCCCTTGCCTTTCTCACCCTGCACACCTGGGAGACTTCATCCCTCCACCACTGGAAGCCCCTTCTTTATCTTGATCCATGCTCCAGATCTCTTCTCTGAAGTCTAGAACCATCTCTCCAGCTTTGTGTCTCGCGTGGACTTTGTGCTCCACCTGCAGTGTGAACTCAGTGGTGGGAGCAGGGGTGGGGGTGGATGGGGGGGTGGCACAGGGTTGGGATGATCTTCTTGCTCAGAACCTCCTCCTCCCTCTGTGTTCCTCTTCCCAGGAAATGGCTCCACCATTAATCCATCTGCTTAAGGCAGAACTCCAGGAGTCATGCTCAAGTTTTCTTTGCCTTCACTCCCCATACCTCATCAGGCACCAGGGCCTGGCAATGTTACCTCCTACCTATCTGTTGAATCTACTCCCTTCTCTCCATCCCCATTGCTACCTCCCTAGTCCAAGCCACAACCATCAGAGATGAAGTAAAAGGCAAAAGCCTTCCCCTGCCCTCTCTGCCTCTATTCTTCCCCTTCTAACCCATCCCTCACCCCACAGCCAGGATGACTTTTTTTTAACTTTATTTTTTTAAGATTTTATCTATTCATTCATGAGAAACACACAGAGGCAGAGACATAAGCAGAGGAGGAAGAAGGCTCCCTGCAGGGAGCTCGATGTGAAACTAGATCCCTGAATCCCGGGATCAGGACCTGAGCCAAAGGCAGATGCTCAACCACTGAACCACCCAGGTGCCCCTTTATCTATTTATTTGAGAGAGCATGAGCAGGGGGAAAGGCAGAGGGAGAGGGAGAAGCAGACTCCCAGCTGAGTAAGGGGGCTGACACAGGGCTAGATCCCAGGACTCTGAGATCAGGACCTGAACCAAAGGCTGGTGCTTAACCGGCTGAGCCCTGCAGGTGCCCCCCAGGGTGAGTTCTTTAAAACAAAATCTGGAAAAAAAAATAAAAATAAAGCAAAATCTGGCTGTCTCTTTCTGGCCCACAGCTCTTTTATTTCTTTCTTTCTTACTTCTTTTCTTCCTTCCTTCCTTCTTTCCTTCCTTTTTAAAAAATATTTTATTTATTCATGAAACACACAGAGAGAGGCGCAGAGACAGGCAGAGGGAGAAGCAGCCTCCCTGCAAGAAGCCCGATGCAGGACTCCATCCTGGGACCCCCAGGATCACAACCTGAGCTAAAGGCAGGTGCTCAACCACTGAGCCACCCAGGCACCCTCTTTATTTCTCTTAGGATTAAGTTGAAATTCCTATACATGTCTGATGAAGTGCTGTGCTATTAAGCAAGTCATTTTCCAGGATGGACTCTGGAGTCTATATCAAACCTCAGTCCTGATGCCATACAAGCCGTATAACAGCCAGTGTGACTTTTGATACACTCTTGATCACTCTGGCCTGCCATTCTTTCATTTGCACAGTAGGACATAACAGTTCGTACAAGGTAGGGTTGTTGTGAGGGTGCGTGCAGTGTGCTGAGCTCTGTGCCCCACAATGAGGTGCTCTAATCACTCATTGCAAGTTAGATCATAGAAGTATAAAGTCATCAGTACCAGCTATATATATTATTATTGGTGTAATCAACTAATGATTAATAATCATGATCAGGACCTCATGGATCTTGTTAAATTCTACTATACATTATTATTGATTTGGCGTTTATGATTATCTCTCCAGCCGCACTTCTCACAACCCCCTCCCCTGACCTTTCTTCACACACTCCCATCCTCCTCTAGTTTTCTCACTCTGTATCTCTATTAAGTTTTTCTCTGCCCATCCTGATTCCTCCAACCTCTTTTTGTATTGCTAAGTCCCTTCCAGTATCAATTCAGGCATCTATCTATTCCTCCGGGACACCTGCCCAGACCCTCCTCAAGACCACTGTGGATGGCTCTTCAATGGGCCCCCAGAGCACCCCGTGTTCCCTTTTTACAGCCTCTATCATAACCGTATTTGTAAGTATATCTGCAGTTTTGCTTCCCGTGGTTTCAGTGACCCAAGTTCAACCGTGGCCCAGAAGCAGATGGTCCTCCTCCTGACATAGCATTAGAAGATCAACAGTAGCCTAACACCACGTCACAGTGCTTACATCATTCACCTCACTTCATCTCATCATGTAGACATTTTATCATCTCACATCATCATCATCATCATAAGAAGAATGAGTATAGGACAATAAGATATTTTGGGAGATGATCATGTTCACATAACATTTATCACAGAATATTGTCATAATTGTTCTGTTTATTCATTGTCATTGTTAATCTCTTCCTGTGTCTATTTATGAATTCAAATTTATCATAGGCACATAGAGGAGAAAACATAGTATATATAGGGTTCAGTATTATCTTCGGTTTCAGGTATCCACTGGGGGTCTTTTTAATCTTTTTTTTGAGATTTTATTTATTCATGAGAGACACACAGAGAAGCAGAGACACAGACAGAGGGAAAAGCAGGCTCCCTGCAGGGAGCCTGATGTGGGACTCGATCCCAGGTCCCCAGGGTCACAACCTGAACCAAAGGCAAGACACTCAACCACTGAGCCACCCAGGTGCCCCATCCACTGGGGTCTTGAAACATATCCCCTGCAGATAAGAAGGGACTACTATACTATTTGTCAGATGCCTGTAATTAGAACATCAGCTTGGTGAGGAGCTCTGTGTTTTATTCACCACTACATCCCATGCTGTTAGCACTGCTGGGTAATAGTAGTTGTCCAATAAACATCTGCTGAATGAACAAGAGACCAACCTGGCTGCAGTCCTCCCTCATTGCCCTCGACCCTGACTCTCTTCAGGGGGTCCAAGGCCCTGAGCCAAAACTTTCCAAAGCTAAAAGCTACTACCTGAGCATAGAATCAGAATGAACCAAAGCAAGTGAGTTAACCAACTGGTCATAAGAACTTTCTCTGGTTAGGGATATTTCTCTCCTTGGGTTCATCACCATCTCATGCTCTGTGGGCCTAGTGAAGGTGTGGGTGTTAGGATATGTGTTTTGTGCAGGGGATAGGAGGGGAGATTTAGGGCAAGTTGATTTACCTCCCTGAACTTTACTTTTGTCATCTGTAAAATGATGAACAAGATCTACTTGGTGGGGTCATCATGGAGATTCACTGAGGTAACACGTTGGAAGTGCTTTGTACGCTGTAAAAGACCATGTGTAGCACTTGATGATGATCAAACACAAAAAGTGTGTTGCTTTTTGGCTCCATTCTTTTCAAGACCCATGTACACAAGGGCCCTCCTGCTTGTACAACATTATCTTTAACAATCAGGTTACAACTGATTGACATTATCGCTTTCTTTATATTTGGCAGATCTCCAGCCTGTGGCAACATGCTGGTAACCATAGAGACCCGAAAAGTCGCATTGTACCACATTTACAAGCCAACCCTTTTAAAGTGGATTATTTTGCAGATGGCTGCTTTCATCTATTCAATGTTGATTCTATTAGTTCTAATTTCCGAAGGTAACATTTTCTGACCTTGTCCCCTCAAGCACAAGCAAAAACTTTGGGTTCCTCTTTCTTTCTTTCTTTCTTTCTTTCTTTCTTTCTTTCTTTCTTTCTTTCTTTCTTTCTTTCTTTCTTTTCTTTCTTTCTTTCTTTCTTTCTTTCTTTCTTTCTTTCTTTCTTTCTTTCTTTCTTTTCTTTTCTTTTTTTTTTTTTGGAAGTGAAAAAGTACAAGGTGTCCTTGGGGAAACAGAGAGGAAACAAGACAGATGGAGGGTAGGTTTCTAAGGGAACTGCAGGATATACCTCTTACTCATTCATTCATTCATTTGTTCAGCACCCACAACACACCAGTAACTGGGCTAGATAGTGGGGATTATGGTGGTGAGCAAGATTAGCCTTATGGACTTCACCAACTCTTGAAGGAGACAGACAATTAAATAAACAATTTTTTTTAAGTAACCTCTACCCCCAAGGTGGGGCTTGAACTCACAATCCTGAGAGCAAGAGTCAAGTGCTCCATTGACTAAGCCAGCCAGGTGCCCCGTAAATAGGCCATTTTAATATACTGTGGCAGATTCTAGGATGGCAAGAACAGGGAAACAGAGTGCTGAGGGCCCCTGGCATTCCCAGAAGTTTCCCAGAGGAAGCAATATCTCAACTGACACCCGAAGGATAGCTGAGAGTGGGAAAAGCTCCTAGAAGAAAAGTGTCAAAAGGATATGAAGAGAGGGGCACCTGGGTGGCTCAGTAGGTTAAGCATCTGCTTTTGGCTCAGGTCATGATGCCAGGGTCCTGGGATCAAGTCCCACTTGGGGCTTCCTGCTCAGCAGGGAACCTGTTTCCCCCTCTCCTTCTGCCTGCTGCTCACCCTGCTTATACTCTCTGTCAAATATATAAAATCTTTTTCAAAAAACTCTATTTAATGGTAATATATAAACTTACAATTAAGCAAATTATATTAAATGTAAAGGTAATAAATACTAAACACTCATTACTTCCTAATTATTTTACATTTTACTATATATGCACTCAAGGTTATTTATGCCATCGTATATATGTGGGGGAAATGCTTATGTAGTGGTGTGCTGCTGTGCACCTCCTTCCAGCTCCCCATTCAGTGACATCATGATGGTAGCTTGAAATTGGTAAACACCTCAATCAGGACTTGATTAATTGCTTTGTTGATGGCCTAAAGTTAAGGAAGCAATGGAGAGGGCAGCCCTGGTGGCTCAGCGGTTTAGCGCCACCTTTTGCCCAGGGCATGATCCTGGAGACCTAGGATCGAGTCCCATGTCAGGCTCCCTGGATGGAGCCTGCTTCTCCCTCTGCCTGTGTCTCTGCCTCTCTGTCTCTGTGTCTCTCATGAATAAATGAAGCAATGGAGAAAATGTTAAAATGCAGACTAAACTTGGGGCGCCTGGGTGGCTTGATAGGCTGAGCATCTGCCTCTGTCTGTCATGATCCTGGGGTCCTGGGATTGAGCATCGGGCTCCCTGCTGAATAGGGAGCCTGCTTCTCCCTCTCTCTCTCCCTCTACCCCTGCTTGTGCTCTTCCACTCTCTCTCTCAAATAAATAAAACCTTTAAAAAATTTAAAAATGCAGATTAAACTTAGTATGTTGTGTCTTGTAGCCATTATATTATAACTAGTACAAAAAATTAAGAAGATACTCTTTCGACATTTGAAAACTATTATCTGATTCAGCAAAGAAGTTGCTCACATCATTGACAAATGAGTGAAGTTCTTATGAATGTCTTTGTTGTTTTGCTTTTGTCTCATTTGTTAATGCAGACCCAGATGTCAACCAACACTTTTGTCAAAACTACATTTTTTGATCATTTGTAACCATAATCATAGATTGATATGGCTATAAGAATTTGGCAAAAATCGATGAAAGCTTTCTGTGAGAACCAACTGACTATATGGAATTCACAATAAAGAGTATTGCCTATGGGACACCTGGGTGGTTCAGTGGTTGAGTGTCTGCCTTTGGCTCAGGGCATGATCCTGGGGTCCTAGGAATCGAGTCCCACATTGGGCTCTCTGAGTGGAGCCTGCTTCTCCTCCCTCTTCCTATGTCTCTGCCTCTCTCTCTGTATCTTTCATGAATAAATAAAATCTTTTAAAAAATTGAGTATTGCCTATTTCATTATTATTTGTAAATTGTGTCATACATTCTTTGTATCAGTGAAACTTATAATAAACCTATGAACATGTATATGTGCCCATTTTTTTAGGGAGTTAGCGGTTAAATATTTACCACCACACCACTGATTACACATGTTTACCATTTTTAGAAAAGCCAAGAAAAATGCATGAGTATATCCCTAGGAAAACCCCAGGAATACACTGAAACATTGTTGGCTCTTGGAAAGTTTCTTCTTTCTATTGATGATGTTGTTGTTGAACAATGTTTGTTGTCCCTTGGGAACGTTGTTGTTATTATTGTTTAAACATTACAACATTCAGGGCACCTGGGTGGTGGCTCAGTTGGTTGAGCTTCTGCCTTCAGCTCAGGTCAGGATCAAGAGGTCCTGGGATTGAGCCCCATGTCAGACTCCCTGCTCAGCGGGGAGTCTGCTTCTCCCTGTCCCTCTGTTCCTCCCGCCCTGCTCATACTCCTCTCTCTCTGTCAAATAAATAATAAAATTAAAATCTTAAAAAAAAAGTACAACATTCTCAAAAGCCAAAATGGTAGGGGCATGTGGATGGCTCAATTGGTTGGGTGACTGACTCTTGATTTCAGCTCAGGTCATGGTCTCAGGATGGTGGGATCGAGCTCGATGTTGAGCCCTGTATTGAGCCCCTGTGTCTGGCTCCAGACTCAGTGCTTAGCAGGGAGTCTGCTGGAGATTCTGTCTCTCTCTACCCCTCCCCAGGCTCGTGCATGTTCTCTCGCTGTGTCTCTCTCATAAATAAATTTAAAACATAGCCCAATGGTAGAAGAAATTGACCCACAAACTCCTGCCTGAGCAAATCAAACCTTTTTCATTCTCTCTCTTTGAACTTTAGGATTGATCTTTGATTTGGGGGAATTTTTGAAGCCTAACAATCTGGGCAGATAAGTGGATTCCCCTGATTCAGGGTAGAAAAGTCCTACCTGAAAAGATAGCATCTCTCTTGAGTATCTAGTTTGTACCCAAGGTAATATGGAAATTAACTTTGGGTGGAGCCCCTGAGAGTCAGCCCTTGGCCATCTCTTGGCACTAGGAATGGAATGTCATGATGTCTGCGACTTACTTTCAAGAGGTAAAATAGGGATGTGTGTGTGTATGTCTACAAAGAGAAATAAAGCAAATATGGCAAAATGTTAATTATTGCATCTAGCTGGTGTCTATATGGATGATCATTGTACTGCTCTTTTGGCTTTTCTATATATTTGAATATGTTCATAATATAAACTACATATATAAAAATGGTATTAGGGAAAGGTGCTGAGAGAGGAGAGTACCTCTTGTGTTCATGAAAGAGAAGGGGGCCAGTGTGGTTGGAACGGGTTGAGCCAGGGTAAGAGTAGTAGATGAAATGAGAGGCCAGGTTGTGAGTGCCTTGTAGGGCCTCATGATTGTGGCATTTAGTCTGAGTGAGATAGGAGCCATTCAGGGGCTGTGAGCAGAGGAGGGACCTGACCTGACTAAACACACTTTATTATTATTATTTTAAAGATTTTATTTATTTATTCATGAGAGACATAGAGAGGCAGAGATGTAGGCAGAGAGAGAAGCAGGCTTCATGTAGGGAGCCCAATGTGGGACTCGATCCCGGGACTCCAGGATCATGCCCTGGGCTGAAGGCAGGTGCTCAACTGCTGAGCTACCCAGGCGTCCCCACACTTTATTACTTTTTAAAAAAGATTTTAATTAGGTAATCTCTGTGTCCAACATGAAGCTTGAACTCAGGACCCCAAGATCAAGAGTCACATGCTCTACCGATTGAGCCAGGCAGGCACCCTGACTTACCTACTTTAACAGGGTCCCTCTGGCCTCTGGGTCGAGATTGGAAGTGAGAGACCAGTCAGGGGCTAATGCTATAATGTGTAATGTACACAAGATTGTTGGTGCCTCAGACTAGGGTGGTAGCAATGCAGGTGATAAGAAATAGTGCAGTATTACTTGGGGTGGGGAAGAGGGCAGACACTATACTATTTATTTGTTCCTTTATAAGTTTATTATGAAAAAATGTCAGGGATGCTTGGGTGGCTCAGCAGTTGAACATCTCATGAATAAATAAATAAATCTTTTAAAAAAAGAAAAATGTCAAACCTATACAGAAGTAGAACTAGTGTAATGAGCCTCATGTAACCATTATAAAAATGATTTTATTTTTTAAATTTTTATTTATTTATTCGTGAGTGACACAGAGAAAGAGAGGCAGAGACATAGACATAGGGAGAAGCAGGCTCCATGCAGGAAGCCTAATGTGGGACTCCAGGGACTCCAGGATCACACCCTGAGCCAAAGGCAGACGCTCAACCACTGACCCACCCAGGCATCCCATGATTTCATTTATTTATTTGATAGAAAGAAAGAGAGAGAAAGAGAGAGAGAGAGAGAGCACAAGCAGTGGGGAGACAGAAAAGCAGGCTCCCCTCTGAGCATGGAGCCCAATGTGGGGCCGGATCCCAGGAACCTGGGATCACAACCTGAGCTGAAGGCAGGGGCTTAACAAACTGAGCCACCCAGACGCCTCAAGATTATTTTATTTTAGATTCTATTTATTCATGAGAGACACAGAGAGAAAGGGGCAGAGACACAGGCAGAGGGAGAAGCAGGCTCCACACAGGGAGCCCGACGTGGGACTCGATCCCAGGTCTCCAGAATAACGCCCTGGGCCGAAGGCAGCGCTAAATGGCTGAGCCACCCAGGCTGCCCCCAAGATTATTTTAAAGCAAATTCCAGATTGTCGGTTTCTTCTATAAATACTTCAGTATGTATCTCTGGAAAACTTTTCACGATTGTCTCACAAAAAATTAACATTAATTTCTAAATATCATGAAACATGAATTCTGTACATACTTTGAAGGTAGAACCAATGGGATTTTAAAAAAGATTTTTATTTACTTACTTGGGAGAAAGAGCATAGAGGGAGATGGAGAAGCTGACTCCCCACTGAGCAGAGCCTGATCCCAGGACTCTTAAGATCCTGACTGGAGCCGACGGTGGATGCCCAACTGACTGTGCCACCCAGGTGCCCTTCCACTCCTGATATTTTCTAATGAAATTACATGGAGTGTGAGGAAAGGAGATGGATTAAGGACGTGTCCAAAGTGTTTGGCTTGAGTAATTGGTAAGACAGTTTGCCCTGACCTGAGATGGGAAAGACAATGGATAGAACTGACTGGCGTCGGTCAGGAGGCAGTGGGGAGGATATCATTCTCTCTGTAATGTCTCGTTTAGCAGCAGGAACACAGGATTTGGATATCAAAAAAAATCAAGATGGCTCTTGTAAACTATAAAGTGCTACATGAATCCTAGTTGTATTCTTCTCAAAGCTGTGCTGTGCTACTCTCTGACTGGAACATTAGCCCCAGCCCACTGAAGGCACAAGGGAAGTAAACCAAACCCAGTAAAGGTCTGTTTCTTCAGTCAGTTTCATCTCAATATCATTTGCCTGCATCCCTGCTGAAATGATCGCTAAGATTCCCTGCAGCTCTAAGATTTTTTTTTAAGATTTTATTTATTCATTCATGAATGAGAGAGAGAGAGAGAGAGAGAGAGAGGCAGAGACACAGGCAGAGGGAGAAGCAGGCTCCATGCAGGGAGCCCAACATGGGACTCGATCCCGGGTCTCCAGGATCAGACCCTGGGCTGAAGGCGGTGCTAAACCGCTGAGCCACCCGGGCCGCCCCAGCTCTAAGATTTTATGAATCAAACTGGAAGCCTTCAAAAGCCCTACAAACACACGAGCAATTTTATTTGGAAAACTGTAGCTCAGTCTGATGATACAAGCTGCTTTGGCTAAGTACACCCACATGACCTGGTTGTTAGCATGGAAATCTTTCCCACATTAGGGCTACTTTTTAATAAAAAAATTCCTGGGGCACCTGGGTAGCTCAGCGTTTGAGTGTCTGCCTTTGGTTCAGGTTGTGATCCCAGGGTCCTGGGATGGAGTCCTGCATCTCCCTCTGCCTATGTTTCTGCCTTTCTCTGTGTCTCTCATGAATAAATAAAATCTTTAAAAAAAATAAAAAAATTCCTGCACTAGCTTCACAAATAAAAAAAAAGACATTTAAAATGTTGTTTACTTCTGCACCGTGAAGGAAAACAATCAGCAAAACTAAAAGGCAACCCATGGAATGGGAGCCATTGGCAAATGGCATATCCAGTAAACGGTTAGCATATTTTATATATATATATAAACTTAGACAACTCAACACCCAAAAAACAATTAATCCAATTAAAAACTGGGCAGAAGACAAGAACAGACATTTCTCCAAAGACACCCAAATGGTAGATATATGAAAAGATGTTCATCATCACTCACCATCCGGGAAATGCAAATCAAAACTACAATGAGCTATCACCTCATACCTGTCAGAATGGCAGAAATTAACAACACAAGAAACTGCAGGTGTTAGAGAGGATGCAGAGAAAAAAAACCTCATGTACTGTGGGTGGGAAGGCAAACTGGTGCAGCCAACTCTGGAAAACAGTATGGAGGCTCCTCAAAAAGTTAAAAATACAACTATCTTGGCAGCCCGGGTGGCTCAGTGGTTTAGCGCCGCCTTCAGCCCAGGGCCTGATCCTGGAGACCCGGGATCGAGTCCCATGTCGGGCTCCCTGCATGGAGCCTGCTTCTCCCTCTGCCTGTGTCTCTGCCTCTCTCTCTCTCTTACAATAGACAAGATATGGAAGCAGCCCAAGTGTCCATTGATTGATGAATGGATAAAGATGTGGTATATATACACAATGGAATATTATTCAGCCATAAAAAGAATGAAATCTTGCCATTTGCAATGACATGGATGGAGCTAGTGTATAATGCTAAACAAAATAATCCAGTCAGAGAATGACAAATACTCTGAGTTCACTCATGTGGAATTTAGGAAATAAATCAAATGAGCAAAGGGAAGAAAAAAAGAGACAAACCAAGAAACAAACTCTTAACTATAGAGAACAAACTGATGGTTACCAGAGGGGAGGTAGGGGGTGGGTTAAATAGGCGACGGAGATTAGGGAAGGCAATTGTGATGAGCACCAGGTGATGTACAGAATTGTTGAATCATTATATTGTATGTACACTTGAGACTAATATAACTCTGGTAACTCATGTTAACAGGAATTATAAATTTGAGGGGCACCTGGGTGGCTCAGATGGTTAAGCATCTGCTTTTGGCTCAGGTCATGATCCTGGGGTCCTGGGATCAAGCCCCTTGTCAGGCTCCCCACTCAGTGGGAAGTCTGCTTCTCCTCTATGCCCTTGGCTTATGCTCTTGTTCACTGTCAAATAAATAAAATCTTTAAAAAAAAATGTGAAAAAATACTTATGTGTAGAGGCATTAAAAAAAAGCATTTAAAAACTTGTGATGTGAGCAGACTGCAGCCAAACACACCAATTCCCCCATTGCACAAGATGGCTGGCTGATGAAGCATCTAGGAAACCCCTGCCCATGTGGAAAGATCCAATTGAGAGGCCTCTCATTCCTATTTGCTTTGCTTCCTTAGCTAAAATTCAAATAATTTCCATCATCTGCAGAGCTGAGACTTCTAAAAGAACATCCATGGGTGCAGGGAGCAGGGTGGCAGCAAGAGAATCCACCAGTATTTAGGACTCCTGCCCTTTGGCCTTTCACTGTCTCATCAGCCTATTTTTCAAGGGACACCTTTATTTTTTTCAAAGATTTTATTTATTTATTTATTCATGAGACACAGAGAGAAGGCAGAGACATAAGCAGAGGGAGAAGCAGGCTCCTTGCAGGAAGCCCAATGCGGGACTTGATTCCGGAATTCTGGGATCACACCCTGGGCCGAAGGCAGCCACTCAACCACTGACCCACCCAGGCGTCCCAAGGGACACCTTCAGATTACTTCTGGCCTGGCTCCTCATCAGAACTGCCTATCTGGATGAGCTCCACAGGATTACACTTTAGCAACATGTCTGACAAGCCCAATATCACACCCCTCTGGCTTGATTTGATTGGAACTTGTTCTTGAAAAAAATCCCTTTCTCCTGCTGAGGTCTCAGGTTGACTGCTCTCAAGCCCCAGCCAGTCGTGCTTTGGAGTTTGCAAAATGAAGGGCAGAGAAGCCCTGTGAGACCAAATCGGCTTGGAAGACTCCCTCAGGAGTCCTTTAGCTGATCCCTCCTTTAGCTTTTCAGTTTGCACCTGTGGCTAACTCCAAGCCCAAGATCCAGCTGGGGTGGAGACACTGCAAGCCACAGGTCTTCAGCATACCTCCTTCTGTCAGACCACAGACCTGGGCACCTGGGAGGACCATTGTGTGCGCCAAGTTAAACATGTGAAGTGAACTTACCCAGGCTCATCATGCTTCAGATAAAGATGCCCAAAACGGGGGGCGGCCCCGGGGGGCTCAGTTGGTTAAGTGTCTGCCTTCAGCTCAGGTCATGATCCCTGGGATCCTGGGATCTAGCCCAATGGGTTCCCTGCTCCACGGGGAGTCTTCTTCTGTCTCCTCTCCCATTCATGCTCACTCTCTCAAACAAAATCTAAAAAAATAAAGTCCAAATGGCCTTTTTATCTGAAAACTTGTCATGGTGGAATCATTTAGTAAGTTAGGTCTGCAACAAGATGTTCAAGCAATTGTGAGGGACACCCGGGTGGCTCAGTGGTTGAGTGCCTTCAGCTCAGGGCATGATCCTAGAGTTCCAGGATGAGTCCCACACTGGGCTCCCCATGGGGAGCCTGCTTTTCCCTCTCCCATGTCTTTGCCTAGCTCTCCTGATCTCTCATGAATAAATCAAATCCAAAAAAAAAACCAACAGTGATGGTGAGACACAAGACCAGTTTTGCTCCTCAGGAGGGATCTGGCTACATCAAGAGTTACTTTGTTACATTATCACAACTGGGTGGAAGAGGAAGGCATGCTTTAACCTTGTGGTTGGAGGCCAGGGATGCTGTTTATCTCCCAATATACAGGACAGCCACCCACAAGTTATCTGGACCAAGAATATGAAGGTTGACAAGCCCTGCTATAGGAGGTAAAGAGGCTTTTTAGCAGACTTGCCTTATAGGGAAAAAGGAAGAGAGCTGGCCCCTCGCAGCAAGGACAATTCTTAAGATTGGTGGGCAGGGAACTTGGGTGGCTCAACAGCCTAAGCTTGATTAGGCTCAGGTCATCATCTCAAGGTCCTAAGAGCAAGCCCTGGGAGTCCCAGAGCAGGCCCTGTGCTGGACAGGGAGTCTAAGAATTCTCTCCCTGCCCCTCCTCCACCTCTAAAATAAACCTTGGGAAAAGATTGGTGGGCAAGGGGCACCTGGGTGACTTGCTCAGGTCATGATCTCAGGGTCATGACATCAAGCCCCACATCTGGCTCCATGATTAGTGGGGAGTCTGCTGAAGATTCTCTCCCACTGCTTCACCTTGCTCTAAAAAACAGATGAGGGATCCCTGGGTGGCACAGCGGTTTGGCGCCTGCCTTTGGCCCAGGGCGCGATCCTGGAGACCCGGGATCGAATCCCATGTCGGGCTCCCGGTGCATGGAACCTGCTTCTCCCTCTGCCTGTGTCTCTGCCTCTCTCTGTGTGTGACTATCATAAATAAATAAAAATAAAAAACAGATGAACCAGGGGAAGGAGGGTATCGATTTTTTTTTTTCCAAGTGAAGAGTCAACAGTACAGAGGAGTTATGGCCAACAATCTGGGCTCTCCCCCCTCCTGGGTTAGTTGCTGCTCCTTAAGTCTGGTGTGTTCTCCCTCCCACTGCCCAAGTCCAGCCAAAACAAAACAAAACAAAACAAAAAAAACCCAAACCACTCACAGGAAGACCTCCATCACAGAATGCCCAAGCCTGCTGGAGGATTCAATCTACTTTTCATGTTAGAAATAAAACAGTAGGCAAGTAGGCAACTGTAAAAGAAAACAAAACCCCAACCCAGACCACAACAAACACCATGAGACATTTAGCGTGCTGTAGAATCTTTAATTAAGTATAAAGACTTCCAATCACGTCACCCAGGGACCATTTTACCCACTGCTCTGTTTGGCTGCCAGTCTCTTGTCTCTTTCCTCAGCAATGGTGAGGCGGATACCCTTTCCACGGGGAAGAGAAATCCATGGTTTGTTGCCCTGGAGGAGAGAACAAGGAGTGTCAAGACCCACCACACACTAACTCCCATTAGCAGCTTGGCATGTGCTCTATTTGTCCTCTCATTTAAAGAAACAGAGGCCTGAGAACATTAAGCAACAGCCAGGCAGTCCTAAGACCTTTAGATGCTGGCTTATGAGAAATATCCACTGTCTGGGCTGCTGGGGCCACCCTATTAAACTTGCTGCCTATACACGTAGATGTGAATTATTTTAATGTCCTTCGTAGTTAATGACTTACAATTACTAAGTAGTGTCCGAGGCTGACCACTAGTC
Source organism: Canis lupus dingo (assembly GCF_003254725.2). Lineage (NCBI taxonomy): Eukaryota > Metazoa > Chordata > Mammalia > Carnivora > Canidae > Canis > Canis lupus. Next base: position 56,188,916 of record NC_064281.1, read on the forward strand.
TCCCCAACCCCCAGGCACTAATTGGAAGAACCACAGTGTAAGGCATATTCACTTCATTACTGGTACTTTTCAAAAGCCAGCCAGGAGCCAGGTGCTACACTCCCAGCAGTACCTACATTTACAGGTTTCCCTGGGCTAGAGAAGGGAAACCCGGACTTACTTTGCCAATAACAAAAATGTTGGAGAGTCGGGTGGCAAAGCTGTTGCCATTGGCATCTTTCACGTGAACTACATCAAAAGAACCAGGGTGTCTCTCTCGGTTGGTGATCACACCAATTCTTCCCAGGTTGGCACCTCCAGTCACCATACACAGATTACCTAGAGAGAAGAAGCAATCTGCTCAGGGCAAGGCACCATGCCAATCTATAACCCGATGTGATGAATGACCAGAGATAGGCCTAAAACAAAGTTCTCTCATTTGAATTTACTTCTATGGAAATCTGTTAGCCAAGCAAGCACTCAGGGCCCTCTTAGGATTTGCCCTGCATCTCCCCCTCCCCCCTTAAAGTCTAAGCTCCATCAAACACACCTCTCCAGGTCACCATGTTTTGCCTAGGTTGTTCGGTTCCAAGGCCCAATTCTCTGCTGCAGTTGCTCACAGAAGTTGAGGATGGTGCCCAAGTGACTAAGAGCTGTAGCACAATTAGGGTGGCTTGCTTTTTGGGCACCTTCCTGCCTAGCCCTCAAGCATTTACAGATAGGGAAGTTTTGAGACCTCTAGAGGAGATCTGAGGTGTCTTGTAATAGGCTCATCTCAGCCACTCAGAATATTCTGAGCATTTGGGCTTCTGGAAGTGAACACACCATATACCTGGGTATTGGAGCAGAGACTCTGGGCATTTGTTTCTGCCCTCCATCCAACAGAAATCTGTTCAACCCCTCACACCTCATCAAAGCCACTCCTTCCCCCATTCAGAACACATCCCTATCTCTAACCCTTACTACCACTACAAAGCCATGCTGATGACACACAATTAAGGTTTAACACATTCCCGCACATTTCTTAAAACTTCACAAGTTGCCCCCTTCCTGACCTTTTACCACATCAAAAGACCTCTAGTTTTGGTTGCTAATTAGGTCACATCAGAATCACCGAGGAGAGCTCAAAACAAAACCAAACCCTGTAGCCAGGCCCCATACAAGTTAAGTCCTAAAGCTTGATTAAATTCTCATTTAATTTAATTTAATGGGAGAGAAGCAAAGAATAGTTCTTATACCTGGGCTTTCATGAAAATGCCCAGGTTGCACTGAGCCTTGCTTACCAGTATCAAACTTGATGAAATCCGTAATCTTTCCAGTCTCCAAATCAATCTGAATGGTATCATTCACCTTGATGAGGGGATCAGGATAGCGGATGGTGCGAGCATCATGAGTCACCAGGTGAGGGATTCCTTTTGTTCCCACAAAGATCTTTCTCACTTTGCACAACTTATACTGGAAACGTAAGTTAGCCTCATTTAATTCAGCTCACATGCACCACATGCTCCAGAAATGTATGAAACAGTAGTTTCAAAACTGCAAGTCACTGGGTTAGAAATTCAATTAGCAGCTAAAGGCAACAGCCACACAGGAAATGCTCGTTTCCCAAACTACTGAATGGACTGGACTTCCCACCCTCAATTTCTCTTATGCTGTCCCTCTCTAAGGTATTCTTCCTGTTACAGGTTTTCTTTGTATGTCCAAGTCCAAGGCATCCAAGGTCCCACAACAGGGAGATTCCTTCAGCGAGTGAGCTGATCACCCTTCTTTCCCGAGGCTGTGTCAGCCTCCCAGGTCCCCTGAATTCTTCCAACTTCTCCGCATCAGCCCCCTAACAAGTGCTATTTGGTGGCTCCTTCTATCACACAGTTGAATTTTGCCTCACAAACTGCAATTGTATTACCAGTTCCCCTAATCAACAAACATTTCACACAAAACATTTCAACCTTGGACTTTTACTCCCTGACCACCTACCTCTCCAAATAAATCAAATCACTTTGATGCCATTGGACATGTCCTCCAGCCTGCTGATAATAAGGCAGCTAAGGCAATTAGGAGCCGAATCATGCAATTGAATTAACCCTCATTTATAGCCAATAACTGAAGGGGTCTTAAACTTTTCTGTAAAACCACAACAAACTGGATTAAATGTCTGCAATCTTTTTTTTGAACTATCTTAAATGCCCCAAGGGGGATCAGTCTCCTCCATTAACACCTTTCCTCTCTCCAGAGTAAAGCTAGACCCACAAATGGAGACATGATAAAGGGCCAATCAGATTGGACTAGTATTGGTTTTCCCGGTCCCTTATACTTAAAGGCACTTCAGGCACTAATAAATTTTCCATTACTTTCCTTGCTTCTAAAAGTCAACCTGGAAGCCACTGTTAAACTGGAATTTATTTCTGCATCAAAACACAATGTTGAAGGTGTTAACTTCAATTGGGGGCCAATTATTAGATATCCAGGAATGGACAGTGATACAACGATTGGTAGGACTTTTGAGGACATAAAATTGCATATACAAGAGAATCCCAAACTGTGAACTGGCTATTTTCAGGTATTAAGACTGTTAAGTCATTAAGATCTACCCATCTCACTGCAATGGACCACTCCATATACTCAATCCAGGCTGTCACTTAGAACCAAGTGACTTTACTGAATGAAGGCCCAGCCTGTTTGCAACACTCACCTTGGCCTCCTCAGGTGTAATCCGATGAACAGCAAAGCGACCCTTGGTGTCATAGATTAGACGGAAATTCTCCCCAGTCTTGTCAATGCTGATGACATCTGATATCAACAGTAACTAGGGTTACTATAAAGCCACTACTCTCCCCCCCCCCGCTTTCCATTTTGATACCAACAAGAATTCCTAAGACTAATGATCACAGCCAGCTCATCTTTTAAGGTTTCAAAACCCCGTGTTTGATATGTAAAATTGAAAGTGAATTCGAATTTGGTTTTGAGAACCGCTTCCTGGTTATATACAGCCCTATACTTGGTCAGCAAAAAGCTTAAGTGGAAGGTCATGCTTTACTCCAGCAACTGATTAAAAGCCCACCGATATTCAATATGATCACCATTTTGGAGAGGAAGGGAAATCAATAAAAAGGAACCAGCACCATGGGCCCACCACTAACCACTTACCCATAAAACCAGCAGGGTAGGTGATATCAGTTCGGACCTTGCCATCAATCTTAATAAAACGCTGCATACAGATCTTCTTCACTTCATCCCCTGTTAGGGCATACTTAAGTCTGTTCCTTAGGAAAATGATGAGAGGAAGACATTCTCTCAGCTTATGGGGGCCAGTAGATGGGCGAGGGGCCTGTAAAATGATGGGGGAAAGAAAAAAGCTTTAACTACTGTTGGGATTCACGCAAACCTACTTCCTACGGCCTGAGACTCCTCAACTAGGCACCAGACTGTACATCGGCCCCAGAACTTGGGTAAACCAGGTGTTCAAAAATTGTTAAATTACTTCAGACTTTAAAGCTTTATTAGCATTTTTTCCCTTCAGCGGTCCAGAGCCATTAAGAACATTTCAGTTCGGAGTCCATCTTCTATGTGGTACGGGGAATAAATGAGAGCTATTAAGAGTGAGGTGGGGTGCAGGTAGACAGCACAAGGCCTTCAAAAGCAGAGTAAGACAAGACTTTTCCCATAGTTCTGTCCCCAAATAAGCTATGGATATAGTAATCAGGGATGCCTGGGTACATAAAAGACTATAAAACAGGCCCCTGAACGTGTCAAAGCAGATCTCTATCAAAATGGGAAAAGGAAAGTGTCTCTTAAGACATTTAGAATTTACTAGATATGCTCACAATAGGATACTTACAAACACGCCGGTCAGTTTATCCAGCATCCAGTGCTTTGGAGCTGCTACACGCTTCAGATGCTTCTTGGGACCACGAGCCTGAAGGAGAGTTTCAGGGGTTTAAGTTTCATTGCTGCTAAAATGGTTACAGGTGGTTTCAAGAATAGTTTACGACTTCAACTTCTTGAAACAAGTGAGTCTGTTTTCTCTCTAGCAAAATGTGTACAATGTTAAAAGCGTGGGGTATACAGTTACCTAGCAAATACTACAGGCTCCATCGACTGTAACCTCTCTCCCCCTCACTGGACAGAGAACACTTATTACTCTCTATTTGAGGGCTCTTCGAAGTAGTTTCAAGCTACCCCTTAAAATGTGTCCGCTTCTCAACGCGGTCTTTCCTAAGAAAAGTATTTTGGCAAAATAGTCAGGGGCTGGACCTTGGGTCACGGAGCGAGCCAGCAACAGAAAAGGCCAAGAGCCCAATCCGTGCTCCTACTGGTTACTCAATCACATAGGAAGTTGCGCCGAGATCGACCTGCTTTTCTCAGAACCACGTGCCTGCCAATGGCTACTCCCTTGTACTCTAGGGGGCAAAAGCCGAGCCGCTTTCACTTTAATAAAAGGAAGCACTTTAACACTATGTACACATGCTTACCAGTCACACTACGTCAAGTCAGGCCGTACCAAAAAAAAAAAAAAAAAAAGCAACTAAGAGTTCTTGGTCCAACGTAAGCGGTGCCCACTCACCCCGGGCCCATCACCTGCCCATCCCGCCTACCCGCGCGGCTCAAGCCGGTGAAAACTGTCCCTCCTAGGGTCACAGGATGCGTGGTCGGGCGTGGCCGGGCCAGACACCGAGGCCTTCCCGCCAGCCGCTCCGATTTCCCCTTGCTCCGGGGCCGGTACTCGCCCTCGCTCTCCTGGGCCAACTCGCAGGCTGCAGTCCCTTTGCCTCCACCCGGCCACCCTCTGCATGAACCCCGGAGCCCTGGGAACCCCCAGCCCTGGAAGGATGGAAGCTGATGGACCCCGAGAGCTCCCGAAGAAACCTCCTTACCATGGCTGCGCTAGGCACGAAAAGAGGACCGCCTCTTTCCGGTACACGAGAAAAGAGGGTCAGAGGCTGCGCGCGCGCTGGAGCCTTCAACGCTCCGCCCAGTTCCGCCCTTGCGCGGCACACCAGGATTTTATCTTGCCACCTACTGGTGGGAGGTCATAGGGCCGAAGCTTGGGCAATTTTCTCACTCTTTTCTTCCAGCCCCCGCCCCCACAGCAACATTTGTTGCGCGCCTCCGGTGCGCGCCTGATTTCAGCGTTAGCTGCTGGAATATGGTCCCTGCCGTGAAGGACAGGGCAAAGTGAGGCTACCTAAAGTCCCACATACACACAATTGTAGAATCAGTATAATATATATTAAAAGATATTTAATATTCTTTTTTTTAAGATTTATTTATTCATGAGGGACAGAGAGAGAGAGAGAGAGAGACAGGCAGAGGGAGAAGCAGGCTCCAGGCAGGGAGCCCGATGTGGGACTGTGCCACCGGGGCTGCCCAATATTAAATCTTTTTAAAAATATTTATTTATTTGATGGAGAGGACACGCGCGCGCGCACAAGCAGGGGGAGCAGAGGCCGAGAAGAAGCAGGCTCCCCCCACTGAGCAGTAGGGCTCCATCCCAAGACCCAGGGATCAGGACCCTAGCCTAAGGCAGACGCGCAACCTACCCGCCAATGAGGCACCCCTATTAATACTTAAACATACTTTTTCCCTTTTTCCGAGTTCCCTTGAGCCAGCCAGCCTGCCCACACTATAAGTCGGAAAGAACCAACATTTTTAAAAAGATATTTACTTATTTATTTGGCAGATTGTTGAGAGAGAGAGAGAGAGAGAGCAAGGGGAGGAGCAGAGGAAGAGGGAGAGGGAGAGAGAAAATCCCAAGCCCACTCTGTGCTGAGCATGGAGCCCAATGAGTGTCTCCATCCCAGGACCCTGAGATCAAAACCTGAGCAGAAATCAAGAGTCAGGGCAGCCCGGGTGGCTCAGCGGTTTAGCGCCGCCTTCAGCCCAGGGCCAGATCCTGGAGACCCGGGATGGAGTCCCATGCCAGGCTCCCTGCGTGGAGCCTGCTTGTGTCTCTGCCTCTCTCTCTCTGTCTGTGTCTCTCATGAATAAATAAATAAAATCTTAAAAAAAAAAGAAATCAAGAGTCAGGGAAGCCGGGTGGCTCAGCGGTTGAGCGTTTATCTGCCTTCAGTTCAGGGCATGATCCTGGGGATCGAATCCCACATCGGGTTCCCTGCATGGAGCCTGCTTCTCCCTCTGCCTCTGTCTCTGTCTCTCTGTCTCTGTCTCTCTCTCTCATGAATAAATAAATAAAATCTTAAAAAAAATCAAGAGTCAGAGGCTCAACCAGCTGAGCCATCCAGGTACCCCAGGAAGAACAAACATTTTTATTCTCTCTTGCTTCTCACAGATGGCTGAGGGGGTGCAGTGTAGGGGGCAGGAGGGTAGGATCTTTCCTTGAACCTTGGCACCCTGCCCCTAACTTCCTGTACCACACTTTTGCCACATATCATAAAGTCTCAGGGAAGAGAGGAGACATTAGAGACTATCTGGTTATCTCACTAAACCTTAGATCTAATCACACTACTTTCCTACTTTGAAACTGCCCTTGGTGCTCCCGCCTGGTCTGTCAGATCTCTGCACCTGTCACCTGCTGCCTACTGTGCCTGGACACTCATTGCTCCCTTCCCCCATCCTAAGACTCAAAGATTAAACCACTCCAAACTACTTCCTGCTCTCAGAAAGCTACCTCTTTTCAAGCCTCCTGCCTGTGGGCCTGATGATTCCTCAGCTTGGAACTGCCACAGATATCCCACTCCTCAGCCTTGGAGATATAGAACAGCTCAAGTCCTGGCTCTGTAAGCCTGCAGCCCCCTCAAGCAGGATCAATCCCACATTCTTCTGCCCCAGAGCCTTTTGTTCAGACTCCATGACAGAATTTAACATTTTGGGTTGTAATGAGTAGTGTCCTTGTCTGTCCTCTGTTAGACTCTGAGCATCTCCATAATCTCCATAACAGAGACTGTCCTAATTCATCTGGGCAGGCCCTTTGCCACCTAACAGAGAACTTTTGCCCTGTGTCCGGCACTCGGCAAGTACCTGTTGAATAAATAAATTGAGTCAACATCCCACTTATTCTACCTAAGTCTTGCTACACTGTCCCCAAGAGTGTCCAGCCTGTGCCTGAACTCCTCCCACCGTGGTCAAGCTCATTATTCACAAGGTCCCATTTTATTTTTTTAAAGATTTTATTTATTTATTCATAGAGATGCAGAGAGAGAGAGGCAGAGACACAGGCAGAGGGAGAAGCAGGCTCCATGCAGAGAGCCTGACGTGGGACTCGATCCCGGGACTCCAGTATCATGCCCTGGGCTGCAGGCGGCGCTAAACCGCTGCGCCACCGGGGTTGCCCTCACAAGGTCCCATTTTATATGTGACTCCTCTCTGAGACTCGACTTCTGAGAGTTGACCCCTCAGCAGTCTGCAGAGGTGCAATAGAGAAAAAAAATTGTGGCTATTCTTTTTTTTTTTTTTTAAGATTTTATTTATTGGGATCCCTGGGTGGCGCAGCGGTTTAGCGCCTGCCTTTGGCCCAGGGCGTGATCCTGGAGACTCGGGATCAAATCCCACGTCAGGCTCCCGGTGCATGGAGCCTGCCTCTCCCTCTGCCTGTGTCTCTGCCTCTCTCTCTCTCTCTCTCTCTGTGACTATCATAAACAAAAATTAAAAAAAAAGATTTTATTTATTTATGATAGACATAGAGAGAGAGAGGCAGAGACACAGGCAGAGGGAGAGGCAGGCTCCATGCAGGGAGCCCGACGTGGGACTCGATTGCGGGACTCCAGGATCGCGCCCTGGGCCAAAGGCAGGCGCTAAACCGCTGAGCCACCCCGGGATCCCCAATTGTGGCTCTTCTAAACCACACACTGTTCACTAGGAGTGTTCACTAGATTCCTCTTTGTATAAAACTAGGCCCATAGTAAAGCATGCTATAAATGATTATTGGAAGGAAGGGGCAATTGATTGGAGGTGGGGATTAGAAAGAGTGAAGGTGATGAGGCAAAGAATGGACAGTGGTTTCTGAGGTTTTCGGTCTGAGATCATTGGGGAGATAGTGGTATAGCTAACAGAAATGATGGGAGTTGATTTGGGAGTGAGGAATAACCATGGGACTTCCAGCCAGAGAGGGCAGGAGAAATGGGGTAAGTAAATTAGGTAAGAGCTGCAGATCTTACCTAAGCAGGATCACATGGTCAGTTAGGGGTGGGGGCCAGACTGGCGGGTTGGGAGCCAGTCTCTGACCTCCCAGGTTCATGGTTTGTACTAAGGCTTGTCAAAGGACTTGAGGGGAATCAAAGTACCTTTCTCGGTATATATATATATATTTCCCTCTGTCAATTTGTATTTATGCACAAAGACATTCTAACAACAATGAGGGGAATTTGCAAAGAGCTTAAGAAAATCACAAACAGTACCTCCCCCAACACCCTAGACACATCATCTGTATTCATTTGTTCCTTTTCCTGTTCTCATTCCGATCGGTTTGTGTGCATGCATACTTTTACATAATTTAAGTCCTAGCATACAGACCATTTTGTATTCTGCTTTTACTATATAATAAACACTTTCCGACTTGCTACATAATCTTCATAATTAGTATTTTAACGGCTGCATCATATTCCATTAAATGGATGTCCCATAATTAATAAAAGTTTTCTGTTGTTGAACATTGTTTTCTGCACTTTTTCTTCATTATGAATGCTGTTATAGTGAACCATTTCCTTCTTAGCTTTTTGCTTCTGTCGAATGAGTTCTTTAGACTAAATCCACTTCTTCACCCAACATTTATTGAGCACCTACTCTGTGTCAACCTCAGTGTTACCAACCAGGGATGCAGAAATGATTAAGATCTAGTTCTGGCTCTCAATGGGAGAGGCAAGTGAGGAGGAGAGGATGGAAAATCAGGAGAAGCTCACCAGAGAAAAGATGGTGGTGAGGCAGTCGGGAATACAGAGTGCTGCTGAATCTTAAGAATCTTGGACTTTAGGGGATCCCTGGGTGGCGCAGCGGTTTGGCGCCTGCCTTTGGCCCAGGGTGCGAACCTGGAGACCTGGGATCGAATCCCACGTCGGGCTCCCGGTGCATGGAGCCTGCTTCTCCCTCTGCCCATGTCTCTGCCTCTTTCTCTATCTCTGTGTGACTATCATAAATAAATAAAAATTAAAAAAAAAAAAAGAAAAGAATCTTGGACTTTAGCCTGTAGGTATACAATGAGGCAGGGGGCGTTGAAAGGTTTGAAGGATGACACAGAATCAGCTTTGTATTTTATAAGGATAACTCCGACTGCTCCCTGTAGAATGGCTTGAAGGAGGGGCACCTGGGTGGCTCAGTCAGTTAAGCGTCTGCCTTGAGCTCAGGTCATGATTCCGGGGTCCTGGGATCCAGCCCCACATCAGGCTCCCTGTTCAGGACGGAGTCTGCTTCTCCCTCTCCCTCTGCTGCTCCCCGTGTTTGTTCTCTCTCACTCTCTTTCTCAAATAAATAAATAAATAAATAATTTTTTTTAAAGAATAGCTTGAAGCAAGTGTCAGTGGCTTGGAGGGGATGGGTTAGGGCTATTTCAACTATATGAGCAAGAAACAGCAGGTGAGACCCATATCTGTGACTGCAGGGAGGAGGAAGAGGCAGATTCAAAAGACATTGCAAATGGAGTATTGGAAGGATCTGATGCAAAAGATGAATGTGCAGGAGTGAGGGACAAAGAGGTAATTAGGATGACTCCCAGGTGGGGATCCCTGGGTGGCTCAGTGGTTTAGCGCCTGCCTTCAGCCCAGGGCTTGATCCTGGAGTCCCAGGATCGAGTCCCACATCAGGCTCCCTGCATGGAGCCTGCCTGTGTCTCTGCCTCTCTCTCTCTGTCTCTCATGAATAAATAGATAAAAATCTTAAAAAAAAAGGATGACTCTCAGGTTTATGGTTTGGTGACTCCACTAGGAAAAAGAAAGAGGTATTCTTGGTGTGAGTGAGATGCACAGCCGGGGAGGAGGACATCAGATTGGAGATGGCTTATAGACACAGGTCTGAGCTCAGGTGTGTGGTCTGGACTGAGGACTTACATTTGGGAGAACTGGTGGGTCTGTGCTTAGTCCACAAGAGTGGTTGGCAATAACTGTCAGAGAAGGAGCGTTACATTAAGAGTCTGAACACTTTGCAGTAGTGTACGTGTATTGCCAAAAACTTTTCTCAGAAGAGCCTTGCAATTATGCTATACTCATGCTAGCCTGGTAATTACTTATTTTTCATTTTTACTTATGCAATCGTTTTAATTTGCACTTAAAAAATCACTTGTGAGGGGATCCCTGGGTGGCTCAGCGGTTTAGTGCCTGCATTTGGCCCAGGGTGTGATCCTGGAGTCCTGGGATCGAGTCCCGCATCGGGCTCCCAGCATGGAGCCTGCTTCTCCCTCCTCCTGTGTCTCTGCCTCTCTCTCTCTCTCTGTCTATCATAAATAAATAAATAAATAAATCTTTAAAAGAATCACTTGTGAGGTTGAACATTTTGGCATATGTGTACTTACCCATTCCATTTCCACTTGTGTGAAGTATCTCTGCCCATTTATCTTTAGGGGACGTGTTTTTCTGATTGATTTGCATGAACGCTCTACAAAACATGAAAGTTCATCTTTTGTTGTATTTGAGGCAGATATTTTTACTATTTGGTTATTTTCCTTTTGGTTATATTTTTCGATATACAGAGTTTCAAAATATTTTTAGATTTTTAAAAAGATTTTATTTATGAAAGACACACACACACAAAGGTAGAGACATAGGCAGAGGGAGAAGCAGGCTCCATGCAGGAAGCCCAATGTGGGACTCGATCCCAGAGCCCCAGGATCACGCCCTGAGCCAAAGGCAGACGCTCAACCGCTGAGCCACCCAGGCATCCCTAGATATATTTTTAAAGACTATTTATTCATGAGAGACAGAGACAGAAAGAGAGAAGCAGAGGGAGAACCAGGCTTCCCAGGGAGCAGAGATCCTGATGTGGGACTCAATCCTGGGACTTGATCCCAGTATTCCAGGATCACAAATTGAGCCAAAGGCAGACACTTAACTGACTGAGCCATACAGGAGCCCCTCAAAATTTTATATAACTAAATCTATCGATCTTTTCTCCTGCAATTTCTTCTCGTCAATTCAAAGCTTAGAAGATTACCATCAGTTCAAAGATCTGCTAAATACTCAATTCTATTTAGTAGCATATATTTAATTCTGTATCAACTTGGGGTTGATAAAGACAAATAGAATAAATAAAAAGAAAAAATTCTATTTCTCCCCAGGTGGCTAACCAATTTTCTCATTGCAGTGTATTGAATGATCTTTCTCTTCTCTGTTGTATCCTAAGAACAGCTTTAGCATTAAATGAAATCATATAGTACATGGTTCTATTTTCTATAAGGGCTTGGGAGATGAAGTCTATGGTGAGGAAAGAACTGAGACACGAGTCCTCAGTATCCTGTTCCAGATTACCATAGGGAAGGGATGTGTATGAGTGGTTCATGGTCATAAGTGATGCTATGAGTGGAGCAGTCCAAACCCCTCCCTCCCCATCTTAAGAGTAGCCCTTCATGTCTCATATTCCCTGATCCACTAATTGTCAGCAATCAATGAGCCAGCACAGCCTACTCCTCCATTTCTCACATTGCTGGGACACAGTAAGGCAGAGTGGAAAGAGCACAATTTGGGTCTGTCTCCGTGTGTGCTTGAGCAAGTGGCTTCACTTCTCTGAACTACAGGTTCCTTTCAGAAAATAAGAATAACAATCCTTCCTCTTCAGGTGGTTGTAAGGATCAGGGATGGTGTATCAAGTGCATTGGACATAGTAGTGAATCAATCAGTGGATGGATCAGTACTCCAGTTCTCCCCTGACCACTTCTGGCTACTCCCTTCTTTTTTTTAAATTTTATTTATTTATTTATTCATGGTAGACACACACACACACACACGGAGCAGGCTCCATGCAGGGAGCCCGATGTGGGACTCGATCCGGGGTCTCCGTGATCATGCCCTGGGCTGAAGGCAGGTGCTGAAGCGCTGAGTCCCCTGGGCCGCCCAGGCTACTCCCTTCTTAAACTTATTTTTTTTAAATTTTTAAAAATTTTTTTTAAGATTTTATTTATTTATTCATGATAGTCACAGAGAGAGAGAGAGAGAGGCAGAGACACAGGCAGAGGGAGAAGCAGGCTCCATGCACCGGGAGCCCGATGTGGGATTCGATCCCTAGTCTCCAGGATCGCACCCTGGGCCAAAGGCAGGCGCCAAACCGCTGCGCCACCCAGGGATCCCTTTTTTTAAACAGCTTTGTTGAGGAATAATTGACATAAAATAAATGGCACATATCTAAAGTGTACAGTTTGGGGGCGCCTGGGTAGCACAGTCAGTGATCTCCACACAGGTGGTGATTTCTCAGGGTTGTGAGATCGAGGCCTGCATGGGATTCCTTGCTCAGTATAGAGTCTACTTGGGATTCTCTCTCCGTCTACTTCTGCTAGCGCACTCTATTTATTTCAGAGAGAGTGAGAGAGAGAGAGAGCAAGCGCATAAGTGGAGGGTGCGGGGGGGGGGGGGGGGGGGGGAAGGGCAGAGGCAGAGGGAGAATCAGGTTTCCTGTTGAGCAGGGACCTGGCTGCAGGGTTTGATCCCAGGACCTCAGGATCATGACCAGAGCAGAAATCAGACACTTAACGGATTCAACCACCCGGGTGCCCCAATAAATAAGTCTTTAAAACAAAATCAAGTATACAGTTTGACAAATTTTGGTGGACATATATACCCTACTCAACAGAACCATCACAACTGAGATAAAGAACATGTTCATCATCCTTGAAAGTTTCCTCCCATTACTTTGTAATCCCTCACTCTAGCCCCTCCCCCTGCATTCCTAGGCAGTTCCTGATCTGCTTTCTGTCACTACAGATTAATTTGCATTTTATAGAATTTTAAAGAAGTGGAAATCTTACGGTATGTTCTATTTTTGTCTATCATCTTTCACTCTGTATAATTATTTTTAGATTCATCCATGTTGTTGCACGTATCAATAGTTTATTGTTTTATCGCTGAGTAGTGCTTCATTGTGTGGTATACCACAATGAGCTCATCCATTCACCTATGGATAGACATTCGGGTTGTTTCCAGTTTGGGGCGATTACAAAGAAAGCTGCTATGAACATTTCTTTCTTTCTTCTTCTTTTTTTTTTTTAAGATTCTATTTATTCATGACAGACACACAGAGAGAGAGGCAGAGACACAGGCAGAGGGAGAAGCAGGCTCCATGCAGGGAGCCCGATGCGGGACTCGATCCCAGGTCTCCAGGATCAGACCCTGAGCCGAAGGCGGCACCAAACTATTGGGCCACCGGGGCTGCCTCTGCTATCAACATTTCTATATAAGTCTTTTTATAGACAAATATTTTCATTTCTCTTGGCAAATACCTATGAGTGGAATGGCTAAGTCATATGATAAATGCATATCTAACTTTTTAAATAGTCACCAAACTGGGACCCCTGGGTGGCTCTGTGGTTGAGCATCTGCCTTTGGCTCCAGTCCTGATCCCAGGGTCCTGCGGTTGTGTCCTGCATCAGGCTCCCTGCAGGGAGCCTGTTTCTCCCTCTGCCTATGTCTCTGCCTCTCTCTGTGTCTCTCATGAATGAATAAATAAAATCTTTTTTAAAATCGCCAGTTTTCCAAAGTGGTTGTATTATTTCACATTCCCGTTAGCAGTTATGAGAGTTCCAGTTGCTCCACATGTTAAGATCTGTCTTTTTAATTTAATTTTCTTTTTCTTTTTCTTTCTTTCTTTCTTTCTTTCTTTCTTTCTTTCTTTCTTTCTTTCTTTTAATTTTCTTTTTATTGTGGTAAAATACACACACCAAAAAATTTACCATTTTGGCCATTTTTAAGTGCAGAATTAAGTGGCATTAAGTATGTTCACAATGTTGTACAGCCATTACCACTATTCATTTCCAGAATTTTTTCAACTTTCTGAACAGAAACTCTGTGTACATTAAACAGTTGTTCTGGGACGCCCGGGTGGCTCAGTGGTTGAGGGCCTGCCTTCGGCCCAGGGTGTGATCCTGGAGACCCTGGATCGAGTCCCACGTCGGACTCCCTGTATGGGGCCTGCTTCTCCCTCTGCCTGTGTGTCTGCTTTTCTCTCTCTCTCTCTCTGTGTCTCTCATGAATAAATAAATAAAGTCTTAAAAAAAAATAAACAGTTGTTCCCTTTTCCCTTCTGCCCCCAGCCCCTGGTAATCTCTGTTCAACTTTCGGTCTCTATGTGAATTTGCTTATTCTAGGTATCTTATGTAAGTGGAATCATATGCCACTTGTCCTTTTCCATCTGTCTTATTTTACTTAAAGTATTTTCAAGGTTCATCCATGTCGTAGCATGTCTCATATTTTGGCTCTTTTTAAAAAAATATTTTATTTATTTATTCATGAGAGACACACAGAGAGGCAGAGACATAGAGAGAGGGAGAAGCAGGTTCCCTGCAGGGAGCCTGTTGTGGGATGATCCCAGGACCTCGGGATCATGACCTGAGCCACCCAGGTGCCCCTTTCCTCTTTTTAAAGTCTGAATAATATTCCATTGCAGGTGTACACCACACTTTATCTATTCATCTGTCGATGGACACTTGACTCTTCCACCTTTTGGCTATTGTGAATTTTGCTACAATGAACATGGGTATATAAGTATCTGTTTAAGTCCTTTCTTTCATTTCTTTTGGGTCTATACCTAGAAGGGAAATTGTTGGATAATATGGTAATTCTCCACTTAACTTTCGAAGAATTGCCAAATTGTTCTCCACAGTGGCTGCACCATTGTACACTCCCAGCAGCAATGGACAAGGATTCCAAATCTCCTCTGTCTTCACCACCACCTATTAGTTTCCATTAAAAAAAAATAGCCAAAATAAATAAATAAATAAATAAATAAATAAAAAATAGCCATCCTAATAGATGAGAAGTGGTATCTCCTGGTGGTTTTGATTTGCATTTCCCTAATGATTAGTGATGTTGAGCATCTTTTCATGTGCTTATTGGCCATTTGTATACCTTCTTTGTGGAAATGTCTATGCAAATCCTTTGTCTAGTTTTGGATTGTGTTGTTTTGTTGCTGTGGAGCTGTAAAAATCCTTTATGTATTCTGAATACTTAGAGGTCTATGATTTGCAAATATATTGCCCCATTCTGTGGGTCATCTCTTCACAGTCTTGAGTCCTTTGGTACACAAATACTTTTAATTTTGGTGAAGTACAATTTATCTGTTTTTTGTTGCCTGTGAATGTCAGCCTTATTAATTTGGGCCATTCTGGGACTCCTGGGTGGCTCAGTGGTTGAGCGTCTGCCTTCAGCTCAGGGCATCCTGGGATCAGTCTGACATCAGGCTCCCCGCAGGGAGCCTACTTCTCCCTCTACCTATGTCTCTGCCTCTTTCTCTGTGACTCTCATGAATAAATGAATAAAATCTTTAAAAAATAATAATTTGGGCCATTCTAATACATGTGTGGTGGTATATCATTGTGGTCTTATTTTGCATTTCCCTAAGAGCTAAGAATGCTCAACATCTCTCCATGTGCTTTTTTTTTTGCCCATGTATCTTCTTTGGTGAAATATCTGCTCAAATGCTATGCCTATTTCTTCAACTTGAGCTGTTTATTTTCTTATTATTGCATTTAAGAGTTCTTTATATATTCTGGATGAAAATCCTTTATCAGCTATGTGATTTGCAAATATTTTAAATCTGTAGTTTATCTTTTTTTTAATAAATTTATTTTTTATTGGTGTTCCATTTACCAACATACAGAATACCACCCAGTGCTCATCCCGTCAAGTGCCCCCCTCAGTGCCAGTCACCCATTCACCCCCACCCCCCGCCCTCCTCCCCTTCCACCACCCCTAGTTCGTTTCCCAGAGTTAGGAGTCTTTATGTGCTGTCTCCCTTTCTGATATTTCCCACACATTTCTTCCCCCTTCCCTTATATTCCCTTTCACTATTATTTATATTCCCCAAATGAATGAGAACATATAATGTTTGTCCTTCTCCGATTGACTTATTTCACTCAGCATAATACCCTCCAGTTCCATCCACGTTGAAGCAAATGGTGGGTATTTGTCATTTCTAATGGCTGAGTAATATTCCATTGTATACATAAACCACAGCTTCTTTATCCATTCCATCTTTCGATGGACACCGAGGCTCCTTCCACAGTTTGGCTATTGTTGTAGTTTATCTTTTAATTTAAAAAAATATCTATTTATTTATTTGGCAGAGAGAGAGCTTGTGTGCACATGGGGGAGGGGCAAAGGGAGAGGGAGGGAATCCTCAAGCCGACTCCCTCCTGAGCACTGAGCCTGCTTTGAGGACTCAATCCCAGTACTCTATTATTATGACCTGAGCTGAAATCAAGAGCCTGACACTCAACAAACTGAGTCACCCAGGCACCCCTGTCTTTTCCTTTTTTTTTAGACAGTGTCTTTTAAAAAGCAAAATTCCGGGGGCACCTAGGTGGCTCAGTGAATGAACATCTGCCTTTTGCTCAGGGCATGATCCCGGGATCCTGGGATTGAGTCCCACATTTGGCTCCCCATGGGGAGCCTGCCTTCTCCCTCTGTCTATGTCTCTGCCTCTCTCTGTGTGTCTCTCATGAATAAATAAATAAAATCTTTGGGAAAAAAAGCAAAAGTACTTAATTATGATGAAGTCCAATTTATCAATTGTTTTTTCTAGTATGGATTGTACTTTTGGTGTTGTATCTAAGAAATCTTTGTTTAACTTAAAATCATACAGATTTTCTTCTAGGATTTTCTTTTAGAAACTTAATAGTTGTAGATTTTACATTTTACGATCCATTTTGTGTTAATTATTGCTTATGGATAGCCAGCTGTTTTAGAACTTGTTGAAAAGATAATTCCCTTTGGCCACTTCTGGCTACTTCCTAATCAAACTTAAAAAATTCCCTATAATCACATAAGTCACAGATGAATATATTTTCCTTGTAAAATATAAAATCATTTTTGACCTCTTTTATCTTCCATCTTGCTTCCCCCAACACTCCCCACCAGATAGCAACTCTAACAATATGGATTTGAAATGTATCCTTCCAGGTTTTTTTTACATATGGATACAACATTGTACATTTTGTTTTGTTTGGATAGGCTTGTCATGTATCATTCTGAATCCAGCTTTTTGGTACATAACAACACCTCTCAAAAATCTTTCCATGCTAGAACATAGAGATCTACTTCATTTTCTTTAGCTGCTTCATAGTGTTCCATAGTACCACTGTAACTTTGTTTCATCATTGCTTTTATTTTTTAGGGTGGAGGTGGGGCAGCGGGAGAGGGAAAGAGAAAATCCCAAGCAGGCTTCATGCCCAGCACGTCACCCTGATTCTGGGCTTGATCTCACAACCCTGAGATTATGACCTGAGCCGAAATCAAGGGCTTAACTGACTGAGCCACCCAGGTGCCCCACATCATTGCTTTATTGATAGATATCCAGGTAGTCTTTTTTTAGTTTCTTAAACATTAAATTAAGTTAAACTACATTTAAATTTTTATTTTTTTAAAAAATATTTTATTTATTTATTCATAGAGATGCAGAGAGAGAGAGAGAGGCAGAGAGAGAAGCAGGCTCCACGGAGGGAGCCCGACGTGGGACTAGATCCAGGGTCTCCAGATCACGCCCTGGGCTGCAGGCGGCGCTAAACCGCTGCGCCACCGGGGCTGCCCTTTTTTTTTTTTTAACTTTTAAAAAGATTTTATTTATTTATTCATGGGAGATACAGACAGAGGCAGAGACATAGGCAGAGGGCAAAGCAGGTTCCCTGTGCGGAGCCTGATGTGGGACTCAATCCCAGGACTCCTAAAGGATTTGAACTCAGATTGTTTGGATCCAGAATTCAGTTTGCTAGGTCACAGGGCATGGGTATTTTTAATTTTAAAAGACTTGCCAAAAAAAAAAAAAAAAAAAGAATTGCCAATCGGCCTTCAAAGGGATTGTATGATTTGCACTCCTACCAGCAGTATACCACCCATACTAACACTTAAAACTTTAAAAATAGCATTTTTCTCTTTACTAATAACAATATGTAACAACAATTAATATTTTTGAACACTATGTTCTAGTACTGTGCTAAACACTCTATGCTTTTTCTTCTTTGTCCTCACCTTGCTTTACTTTTACATAGGGTACAATCTCTGCTGATATACATTAATTGGCGTGTTTGTTTCCCGCCTTCCTGCCTCCCAGAATGTCAGCTCTACCAGGGCAAAGATTTTGACTGTTTTCCTCACTGCTATCTTCAACACCTGGCACTAAATGTTTGTTGACCGACTGACTGAATACATGAGTGAAAACTGTTTTATGCCAGAGGAAATCAAGGCTTTAGTGAGATTAAGCAATTTACCCAAATTCCCCCTAGCACACGGTAGAGCTGGGTTTATTTTTATTTTTTAAGATTTTATTTATTTATTCATGAGAGACACAGAGAGAGAGGCAGAGACATAGGCAGAGGGAGAAGCAGGCTTCCTATGGGGAGCCCAATGTGGGACTTGATCCCAGGATCCCAGGATCACGCCCTGAGCCAAAGGCAGACGCTCAACCACTGAGCCGCCCAGGCGCCCTGGAGCTGGATTTAGATGCCAATCTAATTCCACTGTCAGTGCTCATAACAGTTTAGCATCCTGTGATCTGTTTTCCATTTCTATAATTATGTTATTTCACAGGCATTATAGGCATGGAATCATGCAGTACATATCTTTTATTCATTGGCTGTTTCTCACTCAACAGAATTTCCTTAATGCTCATCCAAGTTGTTCATTTCTTTTTATTGCTGAATAGTATTTCATGGTCGGGATATACCACTGTTTGTTTAACCCATGGAAGCATATCTTAGTGGTTTCCAGTTTTGAGCTTTTAGGAATCAAGCTGCTAGAAATGCTTGTGTACAGGCTTTTATATGAACATAAGTTTTTGTTTCTCTGAGGCAAATAAACACCTAAGAACACAATTGCTGGCTTGTATGGTAAGTGCATGTTTACTTTGATTTAAACTGCCATATTCTAGGCCACAGTGGCTGTCCTATTTTACATTCTCACCAGCAATATGTGAGTGATCCAGTTTCTCTGCCTCCTTGTTGGCATCGAGTGTTGTCACTGTTTTTTATTTTAGATATTCTGATACAGGTGTGTATTTCCTTATAGTTTTAATTTACCTTTCCCTAAAGCTAAGTGATGTTGACCATCTTTTCTTGTGCTTATATGCCATCTGATTGTCCTCTTTAGTGAAATACCTGTCCTGTCCATGTCTTTTGCCTATTTTCTAATTGAATCGGTTGTCATTTTACTGTTGAGTTTGGAGAATTCTTTACATACATTGGTTTTGACAGTGCTTAATGTATTCTAGGTACTAGTCCTTTGTCAGGTATGTGGTTTGGAAGCATTTCCTTCCAGTCTATAATTTGTATTTTCATCCTTTTTACACAGGCTTTCAGAGAGCACAAGGATTTAAATTTCACAAAATTGAATGTATCAATTTTTCCTTTTGTGGGTAATGCCTTTTGTGTTAAGTCTGAGAATTCTGCACCTAGCCCCAGGTTTTAAGGATTTTCTTCTAGAAGCTTTGTAGTTTGTTTTACAATTAAATCAGTTATCATATTGAGTTAAGAAAATGAGTGGGGGGGAGGGGCAGAGGGAGAGGGAGAAGCAGACTCCCCACTGAGCAGAGAGCCCAACTGGGGGCTCAGTCCCAGGACTCTGAGATCATGACCTGAGCCTAAGACGCTTAACAGACTGAGTCACCCAGGTGCCCCAGGGTGTATTGTTTTGTTTTGTTTTGTCTATGGATGTCCAATTGCTCCAGCAGCATTCTTTGAGAAGGCTATCCCTCCTCCTTTAAATTGCTTTTGAAACTTTGCCAAAAATAATTTGGTCAGATTTGTGTGAGTCCATTTCTAGAGTCTCTTTTCTGTTCCATTGACCTATTCCCCTTCCACCAGTATCGTACAATCTTAATTGCCATGGGTATATAGTAAGCTTTAACATAGATTAGAGTGATTCTTCCCACTTTATTCTTTTTAAGCAAAATTGTTTTAGCCACTCCAGTTCCTTTGCCCTTCCACATAAACTTTGGAAGAAGCACAAATATGCCTACAAAAAACTTGCTGAGATTTTGGTAGAAATTGCATTACATTTATAGATTCATTTAAGTGCTCTGTAATTTCTTTCATCAGCATTTTGTAATTTTCAGATCCTGATCAGGTTTTATAGTAAGTGTGTGTATATTGATTTATGTATATTTGTGTATAAATATACATAATATACACCAATATACATATTTATACGCAAATATAAATATATATGCATATATATATTTAGTGATGATTATACAAAAATGTGATTGCTTTTTGTGTGTTGATCTTATTTCCTTTGGACTTCTTGAACTCACTCATTAGTTCTAGGAGTAGCTTTGTAGATTCCTTGGGATTTGCTATTGGACAATCATGCCATCTGCAAATAGGAAAATTTTTCTTTTTTTTTTTTTTTTGGAAAATTTTTCTTTCTTTCTTTCTGATCTGTATTTCTTTTTCTTGCCTTACTGTAGGGAGTAGGACTCTCAGTGCTATACTGAATAAGAATGATGAATGTATATCCTTGTCCTGTTTCCAATCCTAGAGAGAAAGCATTAGTTTTTCTTCAGTAATTCTGATGCTAGCTGTAGAGAATTTTGGAGACGCTTTTTATTTTTTTTATTAAAAATTTTTTTAAAAAGATTTTATTTATTTATTCATGAGAGACACACAGAGAGAGGCAGAGACATAGGCAGAGGGAGAAGCAGGCTCCCTCCCGGTGGGGAGCATGATGAACTAGATCTAGGACCCCGGGATCACCACCTGAGCCAGAGGCAGATGCTCAACCACTGAACCACCCAGGCATCCCTGGAGATGCTTTTTATAAGGTTGAGGAAATTCTGCTCTATTCCTAGTGTACTGAGGTGTTATTGTTGTTTTAACCATGATTTGGTGTTGGATTTTTGTCAAATGATTTTTCTGCATTAACTGGTATGATCATATATTTTTTCTTCTTTACTCTGTTGACATGGTAAATTATGTTGATTGAGGTTAATTCTTGTTTAGAAAATCAGAGATCCTGGTCTATAATTTTCCTCTTTTGTGTATTGCCTTTGTCTGTTTTTGATATCAGAGCAATACTTGGAAAGTGTTTCCTCCTCTTATTTTCTGGAAAACACTGTGTAAAATTGGTGTTGATTCTTCTTTGGACATGTCATAAAATTATCCAGTGGAAAAAATCATGACTTAAAGATTTCTCTTTAGCTCTTTAATTATACAAATTCAATTTCTTTAATGGCAGTAGGACTATTCAGATGACCTATTTCATCTTGGTAGAGCTTTGGTAGCTTGTGGGTTTTGAGGAATCAGTCCATTTCTTCTACATTGAATTTAAGAGCCTGTAGTTATTTGCACTATTCTCTTCTTACCCTTTTAATAGCTGCAGAACCAGTAGTGCCATCCTCCATTTCATTCCTGATATTGGTAATTTGTGTTTTCTCTCTTTTTATTTGTGTCAGTCTTGCTAGAGTTTTGTCAATTTTATTGACTTTTTTCCCCTGAAGAACCAGCTTTTTGTTTCATTGATTTTTCTCCATTGTTTTTCTGTTTTCAATTCCATTGATTGGTGCTTCCATCTTTATTTCCTTCTGTCTTCTTGGTTCAGGTTTATTTTGCTCTTCTTTGTATTGGTTCTTGGGGTAGGAATTTAGACTATTGGTTTGAGACTTCTCTTTTTCTAATGTAAGCATTTTGATATGTCATATTCTCATTTTCATTCACTTCTGTACATTTTTTAAAAATTTCCTGTTTTGGGGGCTCCCGGGTGGCTCAGTTGGTTGAGTGTCTGACTCTTGGTTTGGGCTCAGGTTGTGATCTTGGGGTCATGATATTGAGCCCCATATCAGGCCTGCACTCAGCAGGGAGTCTGCTTGAGATTCTGTCTCCCTTTGCCCTTCCCACTCTATTCTTTCTCTTTCTCTAAAATAAATCAATAAATCGGGGAAGCCCTGGTGGCGCAGCCTGCAGCCTGGGGTGTGATCCTGGAGACCTGGGATCAAGTCCCACATCGGGCTCCCTGCATGGAGCCTGCTTCTCCCTCTGCCTGTGTCTCTGCCTCTCTGCCTGCCTCTCTCTCTCTCTGCCTCTGAATAAATAGAAAATTAGAAAATTAAAAAAATAAATCTTAAAATAAAATTAAAAAATAAAAATTTCCTTTTGGAGCCAAGGATTGTTTAAAAGTATGCTGTTTAGTTTCCAAGTGTTTGGAGATTCATTCTCCTGTTATCTTTAGGTTATTGACTTCTGATTTGATTCCATTATTGCCAGATAACGTCATCTGTATGACTTCAGTTCTTTTACATTTCTTAATGTCTGTTTTATGACTCAGAATATGGCCTGGATTTGTCAATGTTATCTGAGTATTTGAAAATAATATGTATTCTTCTGTCGTTGGGTAAAGTGTTTTATAAATGTCAATTAGATCCTCTCAGTTGATGGTACTGTTGAGTTTTTCTATATCTTTGCTGAATTTGTCTAATTGTTCTATCAATCACAGAGAGATGTTGAATTCTGCAACTATAATTGCAGATCTGTTTTTGCCTTACAGCACTCTCAGTTTTTGCTTCGTACAACACTTACCACAGGTTACTGGTGTTCAAGTGAGTTCAGATTGACTAAATTCTATTGATCTGTCTTCAAGTTCACGGATTCTATCCTGTCACCCCACTCAATTATTAAGTCTATCCAGTGAGGTTTTTTTTTTTTAAAGATTTTATTTATTCATGAGAGACACAGAGAGAGAGAGGCAGAGACACAGGCAGAGGGAGAAGCAGGCTCAATGCAGGGAGCCCGACGTGGGACTCAATCCCGGGTCCCCAGGATCACACCCTGGGCCGAAGGCGGTGCTAAACCGCTGGGCCACCTGGGCTGCCCTCCAGTGAGGTTTTTACTTCAATTATTTTTCTTTCATTCTATAATTTCCACTTAGCTTCTTTTATAACTTCTATTTCTTTGTTGAGATTAAAAATTTTGTATTTATTGCAAATGAATCTGTAACGGGTTGTTGAAGTATTTTTAATGATGGCTGCTTTAAAACCCTTGTCAGGTAATTCTAATATCTGATTCACCTTGGTATTGGTGTCAGTTGATTGTCTTTTCTCATTCATGTTGTGGTGTTCCTGGCTTTTGTTATGAGTGATTTTATATTGCCTCCTGGACATTTTGGTTATGTTAGGAGACTCTTGATCCTGTTTCAATCTTCTATTTTAGCTGGCAGTCACCCTGTTTGGGTTTAGCATGTATCTTCTGGTCTACTTCTATGGGTTGCAGTTCCAGTGACAGTTTAGTTTGCCAACCCCTTACAATGCTGTTTTGGTCTGCTTCATTTTTCTGTTGTCCCTGGGGCTCCCGCTCAATCCTTGCTGGGGGTGGGGAGTGGGGAGGGAGTGGGGGGGCTGTCTGCAGGGCAGAAGGTGCTTCCCTGAATTGCCTGTTTTTGCTGGGTGATCTTCTGGGGGAGGGAAAGGTTGTAGAAGCCACTGTGCCTGGGTTTCCTTGTGTCCCTGGGTGGAGGGTAGGGAGATATGGGGCTTTGTTACTGCTATTGTTGCAGGCAAATCAGGCTGCCTGGTTCTGGAGTGGGGACTGAGAGAGCCCAGGGCTTTGTTGCTGCAAGCAGATAGGACCACCCTTTGGGACTTTGGTTGTGGAGTAGGCTCGATCCTCCCAGTAGGTCTCCAGCCCATGAGTGTGTGTGTGTGTGTAACTGTTGGTTTGGTGGTTTGGGCTTTGGCTTCTTTGGCACCCAGTCTAGGAGTATATAGGAGATTAAAGGTAAACGGAGGAGGCAGATGGTAACTCAACTTATCACGGTCAACATTTTATAATGTGTATAAATGTCAAATGACTATGTTGTATATCTGAAACTATTATTTTTGCCTGCCAACCATACTTCAATAAAAAAACATTTTCTCACACCGCAAGAGGAAAAAAGAAGAAAGAAAACCAAGGAAATTCACCACTTTCAGAATCCTTTCATCATTGTCTGTTGAACAATTTCTAGGGTATGTTGTTCTATGAGAAGGTGAGGAACAGGGAAAAGTGAGTCAACATCATCTTATTCTGGAACCAGAGTTCCCCAATATAGTTTTGAAATAGATTTCTTTTAGTATGAGTTCACTTAAGCATCTTTTTTTTAAGATTTTATTTATTTATTCATGAGAGACGCAGAGAGAGAGGCAGAGACATAGGCAGAGGGAGAAGCAGACTCCCTGCAAGGAGCCCAATGTGGACTCGATCCTGGATCCCGGGATCAAGACCTGAGCTGAAGGCAGACACTCAACCACTGAGCCACCCAGGCATCCCAACATTTGAGTATTCTGATCAGTTTTGAAGCCATTTTAATTTCTTTCTGTATATTTCATTTTGATATCTTTTGTTTGACATTATTTGCTTATTTTTATATTGGCTGGTGGTGTTTCAGGTATTTATTTGTAAGAGTTGTTTTCATATTCACTGTGAGTGGCAGATGTTTCCCCCAGCTTTTTGTTTATCTTTGGATTTTGCCATTTCAATAGTGGTTTGTGCCACAAAGTTTTTTAAAAACGTGGTTGAATATATCAATCTTTTCCATAGCTTCTAGGTTTTGTGTCATTCTTGGAAAGGCCTCCTGATTTCAATATTTTCATTTGAAATCCCCTCATATTTTCTTCTAGTACATTTACAATTTCCTTTTTGAATTTTTATTTATTTATTTATTTATTTATTTATTTATTTATTTATTTTTTAGATTTTACTTATTTATTCATGAGAGACATACATAGAGAGATAGAG
The DNA here is from genome assembly GCF_003254725.2 of Canis lupus dingo. Classification (NCBI taxonomy): domain Eukaryota; kingdom Metazoa; phylum Chordata; class Mammalia; order Carnivora; family Canidae; genus Canis; species Canis lupus. Next base: position 56,213,733 of record NC_064281.1, read on the forward strand.
ACACAGGCAGAGGGAGGAGAAGGAGGCTCCACACAAGGAGCCCAATGCGGGACCTGATCTGGGGACTCTGGGATCACGCCTGGAGTTGAAGGCAGACATTCAACTGCTGAGCCACCCAGGTATCCCTCCTTTTTGAATTTTTAAATCTTCTATCCATCTGGAATTCATCTTGGTGTACATTGTGAGGTAGTGTATCCAGTTGTCCCTAAGCATTTATTGAATAGTCCACCACTTCCTGTCTACTTTGAAATGCTATCTTTAAAAAAAACTGGCAAAACACACAAGACATAAAATTTACCATTTTAACCATTTTGAAGTATACAGTTCAGTAGTGTTAAGTTATTCACATTGTTGTGCAATGGGTTTCTAGAACTTTTTTTTAGAACTTTCTTATCTTGCAAAAGTGAAACTCTCATTGAACAACAACTGCCCATTGAAATGCTACCTTTTCATCATAATTTCCTGTCTTTGTCACTCCTTGCCTTGACTACTGTAACAGCTTTCTAACATTATCATAATTCCAATAGGTCATGCACACTATGCCTGATACATTTTCCTCATGCAAGCTCTGACCACAACACTCTCTTATTCAAAACCTTCAAAAGCCCTTCCCAATCCCTCAGTTGAAATTAAGCCCGCATTCCACTCTTTTTCGGTGCCTATACCTTTTTCTTCCTGTCATGTCTCATGATTTGTAATTTTGATGATCTGTGTGATTTTTTTTAAGGTTTTATTTATTTATTAATGAGCAACACAGAGAGAGGCAGAGACATAGGCAGAGGGAGAAGTATGCTCCCTGTGAGGAGCCTGATGTGGGACTCGATCCCAGGGTCTTGGGATTACACTCTGAGCCAAAGGCAGATGCTCAACCACTGAGCCACCCAATCGTCCCATGATCTGTGTGATTGTTGTCTATCTCCTTGCTAAACTTCAAGTTTCATTAAGAGCCAGGGCAATATGCTCACCACATATTCCTCGTGTTTCACATGCTCCTGGTCCACAGGAGGCGGTCAGTTCGTGTTTGTGGAAGAAAAGCTCCCCCTTTGCTTCTGGAATAAAGTACAAACCTCTGCAAGATTCGATTCTGACTTACCTTCTCTTGGCCCTCTGTCCTTCAAGGAAGTCGCACTGCTGGACCTGCTGCTCTTCCTGAAAGAGCTGCAGGGTTTCTAACGCTTGGTTCTGGTTTCTACCATGCCTTGATTTTATATTTTTATTCGTGCTTCAAATTCTCCCTGTGCCTGAAGGCCATGCCTTCCCCTTTGGTCCCCCACCAGCATTACTGCCTTGCGGAAATCCAATTCATCCTTCAAGATGAGGGCTGTTTCTGTCACTGGACTGTGAGTTCCTTGATAGTAGAGACAGGGTCTCCCTCATTTGTCCTTAGGGATCAACACAGCTCCTGGTCTCTAGGAGGCACTCAGAGTGCCCACACTTTCATCTGCTCCCAGGTTAGGGGTTCCTTGCCGGTAGGTAGTGTGCATCTGGAAACCTTGCCTCCTGGCCCCCCAGAGCAAGACTTAGAGCTGGCTTCAGGAAAATTCTGGTAGCCTAATGCATGTGTCTAGCTGTGTTGTATGAGAGGCAGGAACATGAAGTGGTGGAGCAGGGGCAGAGCATTCCCTGCCTTTCCCCAGCTGTGCCCTTGACATTCCCTCACTCCTGCGCTTTCTCAGGCAATAAACCGCGCCCATCCCCTCCTCACCTAAGCAGAGCCCTGGCTCTCCCTAGAGGATGCTCCCTGCCTCTACCTCCCTGCAAGCCCTCTGGAGAGGAGACTGCCCAGTTGGCCACAGTTCTGGCACCCTGGCACTGGGAAACAAGATTGTCACCTCCAAATTCCTGTTCTCCCTCCTCCACTGTGCCCTCTTGAGGGATGCCCAGTCCATTCCCTGCTACTACCTGCTTATCCTAGTGGCACTCCTGTCACCTCCACAATTCCGAGGAAGTCCCTCCCTCTCACAGAGGCACTGGCCCCAAGGGTGGCTGGCTCCTGGGGGCCCCAGAGCTCACAGAATTCAGGGGTAGCAAGCTGGGACCATGTGCTAGATCCAGCTTGCTAACTTATTTTGTTTGGCTGGAGTCGTGTTTTGTAAAGGCCCAGCAGGGGCAGGACCTTGAACCCCCCAGACTTTTAGGGGCTAGGTTCTTGCCATCCTGCTGTTCTGCTTTAGATAAAAGTCCATTCCTAAGACCACCTCAGCTGCCCCTAGAACTGTCCAGATTCTGAAAGCCTACTGCCAATCACAGCTTCCTTCCTTCCCCCTTCACTTCACGCCTCCTCCAATCCTGTTCTGTTCCCCACACACAGAGCTGCAGGCCCTCAATGCCGCCCCATTATCCCAGGCTTCTGTTCTTCTCTTTGTTTTCCTACCCTTGCCATACCGATCCTCTGAGTACCCCCACATCTTCCTGTTGGAAGCCTTAGATGAATCTAACCAGCCATCTTCAGTGGGATCATCCTAAAAACAAAAGTGGGTTAATTTTTTGCTCTTCTACAAACTTCAAGGTTATTCCTCAGCCACCGGGCCAGTGGTACTAAGGATAAAGACACACTCCTCACCTGGTGTGGAAGGCCTCGTGTGCTCTGCCTCTTGCAAACTTCCCCTGCATGTCTCCTCACAAACTCCTCTCAGCCCTGTGACACTGCACGTCGAACTTCTTAGCCATCACAGCCCCTTTCGGGAACCTGTACCTGCACAAGAGCTTTTCCCCTCACTCATTCTTTTGCTGGCTGAATTTAGTCTTATTTTTATTTTTATTTATTTTTATTTTTTTAAGGATCTTGTTTATTTATTCATGAGACACACACACACACACACACACAGAGAGAGAGAGAGAGAGAGGCACAGACACAGGCAGAGGGAGAAGCAGGCTCCATGCAGGGAACCCGACATGGGACTTGATCCCGGATCTCCAGGATCACACCCTGGGCTGAAGGCAACACTAAACCGCTGAGCCACCTGGACTGCCCAGTCTTATTTTTAAAACCCAATTGTTTCTAGGGGTAGATAGCTCTTTGTGTAAAGGCATAGAGTAAGGCCAGTGAAGATATACCACAAACAGATAAACAGCTGCTGCCTCTCCGGAGGGCCAGAGGTGATCAGGATTGAGGGAGAGAGTTGGTCAAAGCGTACTTTGGCCTTATCTGTCAAGTTTCTACTTTTCACAAGGAGATCATATCATATATTTATTACTTGTGAGATATAAAAACAAACAAATGAAGTAGTTCAAGAACAGGAAGCCTTCCCCAGATTTCCCAGGCAGATGGAGCTGTTTCCTTTTCTGAGATCAAACAGCACGTTCCCTGTGTTATGGGAAATGCTGTGTTTTATGGTAATTTGTGGTGCCTTTTTCTTTCTAGAGGGGGAGCATCCTCAAAGGTAGAAACTTTATCTGTGGGGATCCCTGGGTGGCTTAGCGGTTTGGCACCTGCCTTCGGCCCAGGGCGTGATCCTGGAGTTCCGGGATTGAGTCCCTCATCGGGCTCCCTGCATGGAGCCTGCTTCTCCCTCTGCCTGTGTCTCTGCCTCTCTCTGTGTATCTCTCATGAATAAATAAATAAATAAAATCTTTAAAAAAGAGTCTTTTATAGTTAAAAAAAAGAAACTTTATCTAATTCATGCTCCCAGTGCCTAGCAGAGTGCCTGGCTCAGAGCAGGTGTTCGGGGAGTGTGGAACCCAATGTATTGCCTCCGCCAATGGGAAACATTTTGAAAACACTTGCTATGGGACAGGCATGACACTAGTCCTGAGAAATTGTTTAGTTTTGCCATATCCAAGTGAGAATGTCTCTAGGAGTCTGAAATATAGGTAGAGGGGCCTCCTGGCTCTTGGGGTGTGTCAACATGGGGATGGGGCTGGCACCCCCAAGGTCGGGATCCAATTCAATGCTACTGTCTTGTCACATGGCGTGCTTCTGAAGCCACTGCCTCCTCTGCAGTTAATCTAAGAGCAAAGGCTATATTCGTAAATACTGAAATCATCTCTAAGATGAAGAGGCCAGCCTAAAGGAACAGGTTGTCCCCATACAGCGTGGGCCAGGAGGCCCAGAGTTAGGAGGACACTCACACCAGCTGAGTGTCCCATGCTTGGAGGGAAGGGTTGAACAACTGTTGGAAGGAATTGAAGAAGGCCCCCAGGATCCTACAGTGTCATCATGAGAGTCTGCTATGTTTGCAATTTTCCAGCGAGATCGGAGCTCCTATGGAGTGGGATGTTTAGTAGGTCCCATCTATTGCCAATAGGCAACAGGGCAAAGGAGTGGCCTTAAGGGGTCAATTAGATTGGGGCCTAGAGAGTGGGTAGGGTGACCTTTAGAGTTGTAAAGTGGGTATCATGTGGTCAGGGCAACACTTTAGGCTTGCATGTGCAAGTGGCAAGGAGGCTGAAGAGGGTCTAAATGAGTCTCTCATCTGAGCCTGCCTCTGACTGGCCCCTGTATTCAACCTTGAAGAGGACAGTGTACATTCCTGAGGTCTCAGGGCAGTGAGGCTGGGTACTCAGGATTCTGGAGAGATAAGGGCAGTGGCAGTGGCAGGAGGAATTCAGTGAGCAGCCCCCTCTGTGCCTCCCCCCTTCCTCCCACACTGTCCAGCTTCCTCCCAATTATCTACCCACAGCCCCACCATGGCCTCAGAATTGCTCAAAGTAATGCCAGACCATGCTACATACCTTTAGACCTCAAGGAAGAACACCTCCAGCTGGCCCATTACTTTGTAAGTAACTTTTATTTTTATTTACAACAGAATTGGTGGCTTTCTTCCTCCATCTTTAGTGGCAGTTAGCATCAGCAGCCAGATGGAAAGTCCGCAGTGAAGTCAAACTCATTCTGTCCCAGCCACAGCTCCGGAAGCTCATTGGCTCGGTCCAGTCCCAGTTCCACTACCAGGGACATCAGCACCTCTTCATCCACTGGGTCGGAGTCAATGATAGCAGGGCTCTGGGCACCAGTAGAAGGAGAGAGTGACCCCGCCCCTCCCACCTGAGCCCCAAAGCCCCAGTTTTGTAGGGGCCCTGCCTCCCCAGCTTGTCCCGGAGTGGCGGCAGCCATCCCATGATACTGGCTATTAAGTTTCTGCAGCTGCATACTGGCCAGCAGATGAGGGGCAGGGTGCAGGTTGAAGGGTGGGGGTTTAGTGGGAGGGGTGGCAGTAGGAGAGCTTATTGGAGATGGAGATCCCGAGGAACTAGTGGGAGCCCCACTGGCCTTGGTTCCGTTTGTGGCTACCCCGGGGTAGTGAAGGATGGCCACTGCTTTGCGATCTTTCATACCCATATTAGAGTAGGCCAAAGAACTCATCTCTTGGTTGGCATCCTACAAGAAAGAGAAAAGGCATAGCTTCGTACCCCTGGCCCTGGTTTGTCCATCACCAGCCTCATCGGGCTCAGTGAGCCACTACATGTACTTCATTAGGGGGCTAGTGGTGAGGACAGAGCATGAAGGCCCCCCTGGAAAGTTAGGCTCCCAGCTTGAGTATCCTCTTGCTACCATGGTTCCGAGCACTGAGCTCAGACCCAAGTGCTCCGTGCTGGGCACTCGCCATCCTAAGTGGGTTGGTTGCTTTCATCTCTCTTTCCCTGACCCTTCCTTCATGTCACCATTCAGAAAAGGGCATCTCATGGGCTTTCTTCTCAGCCTTCACAGCCATCTCATTAAAGGAGTGGCCCCGTGGCACCTTGGGTTCTCTGTTCCCTTCTGTGCCATCTTTCAACACCCCAGTGCATTTGATTTGACCACATTTAGGCAGAATCTATTCTCATTCTTCCCAGAGAGAGTCCTGTTGTCTCCTTTCTGCTAAAGGATGCTAGATACTAGATAGGTACAGGAGGGCCTATCACAAGGCCCAGACCAGGCCACCTTTCCATGCCTGGGTATCTCCATCTGCAAGATGGCAGAAGTTACCTCCTTCGCAGGCGAGGTGCCACCCTTGACATCAAGTGCAGGCCTTGACATAGTTGGCATTTCAGAGCGTTGGCAGAGGTTGGATAAATTGGTGGGAGATGGTGCTGTCAGCTGGAGCTTTTGTGCTGTATGTGAGGGAAACGAGGTAATAAGGACAAAGGCTTTGTTGACTGAGAAAGCACTAGCAAAGCCCTGAGCAGGGCAACTCCACACAGCTCCAAGGCAAGGATGGTAACAGGTTTAGACCCAAGACCAGACACCACCTGAGCAGAGGGAGGAGATCAAGCTAGAACATTTGCCTGAGGCAGCAAAGGTGCTTGATTTTGCCAGGGTCCACGCCCCCCCCCCCCCAGCAGCAAGTTTCTCATATCACACCAAGAGGGGACACACGTGACTGTTTCCTCATGCGAGTGACTTCAGAGACCTCAAGTGTGTGTGTGAGATGTGCTGTTTCTGATTCTGAGGGCAGGGATGTCCCCGAGCGAGTAGCATGCTTTCTCAATGGGCCACCAGCAGGCACCCAGGTTGGAGACCTGGGGGCCTCCCCTGGGATTGGGAGAAAGTAGGAAGGACCAATGGCAAGGAAGACCTGGGAAGCTCTGGATGCTTCTACTCAGGGAAGGAATGAGTCCCCAGAGCTAATGCTGTGGGGCTCCAGAGCCCTGCCTCAGGCATGGATGTGAGAGAAGTCTGGCCGATCAGGGTAGTCTGGAGGCACTAAGGCAGCCAGAGAGCAGCTAGCAGTGTCTCAATTTCCTCCACGCCTCCCAGACAACCCTGGCAGCACTGGACTTTCCCACGATATCGGCTCTGAGCCCAGCCACACCATCTGTAGTGACAGGTGGGCATGATTCTTCCTGGGGGGAAACCAAGGCACGGAGCTCCAATGGCTTTCCCATCAGGTTGCTGTGGTTCTGGGAGCGGGATCTAGTACTCCTCTAGCCGTAAGTGTCACCTGGCCACTGACCAAGTCATCACACCTGGAATGATTCAAACGGTTCCTGAAGAAATGATTCCCTAGCCCAAGTGCCAGAGAATAAGGGGATGAGGAGGAAAAGGAATGCCCCCAAGCCAGAAAACTAAAAATCTCTGAAAAAGCTCAACTTATTTTCCTAGAAGCTTGTTTTTTTCTTTTAAGCCCCCTATATTCTAGCCTTCATGATGAGTTGGAGATGTAGCATTGCATATTTAGAAATACCTCTTAGCCCAAAGATTCTACAGGACCTTAAAAAGGATCTCTAATCTGTCCAGCAAGGTTTGAATTCTCCATGCCTCCCTCTTCCTAGTGGTCATTAGAAATCTGTTCAGACCCTTCTAGAAAGTCATTGCTTACTAACTCTATTATCGCCATTTATAGGGGAAGGAGGCAAGGAAAACAGAAAGGAAGAAGGGGGTGGGGAGAAAACAGGAGAAAATCAGTTTCTGTGTTTGCCACTGCTGCTTGATTGGAGAGCCCTTGTCTTCTCTGAGGCAACCGGAGACTATTTCAAGCCAGTGATCATTAGACAAGGAGTCTAATCCATGTCATCTTTAGGAGCTCAGCACCTTTGGTATCAAGGATTCTCACGTTCAAAGAAAAATATCTGGGGTGGGGAGAGCTTGACCATCTCCCCTCTCTTCCTATTCAGCCTCCCTTGCTTCTGCCCTAGGACCCGAATGTACAGAAGAAAAAACACCAGCATGAACAACAATAACAAAAAGAAACAGAGGAGAGGAAAAAGAAGTACAAAAAAAGGGGAGGGGGGAGAACAAGAAAAAAAGTATCTCTGTTCTGATATCAGTTCCTGGGGAAGACCATTTTACCCTGTCTCCCCTTTCAGGCTGGGAGCTCCCCATAGGCGGGACCCTGTTTGCATTCCAATCTGAGGCCTCCCATCATCCCCACCTCTTCACCCGCCCTGACCCCTGGCCTGGGTCTGGGCTCTGTGGGCGCTCAGTAAGTGTTAGTAAATCCGTCTGAAGAGGCAATAGCATTTCGATCGGAATCCCCTGCACCCCCCGCCCCCCCAACCCCCCGTCCCTGCTTCCCCGAGTCTCTGTCCCCACTCTGCCGCCCATCCCATTCGAAGGCAAAGCTTAGGAGCGCGGAAACGTCCCGGCCGGCTATGCAAGCTTTGAGCTGACCACTGTGCAACCGCTGCGAGAGGCAGCTGAACAACCCGGAGCAACAAGTGCCTCCGCGCCCGCTGGTGCCTCGTGGGCCCCCGCCACCAGTTCCCGGTCCCGCAGCCCTCCCTTCTCTACAGATCTTCACCTGGGCTGGCAGCCCCCTCCCGCCAAGATGGGGGTGGGGAGGGAAGAGGAAGAAGAGAGAAGGGAGAGGCAGGTAGGGGGGCCGCGTCTTTGACCTGTTGGGGGACCAAAAGTTAAAATGGCACCAACCGGATGGCTCCATCTCGATTGCTATTTTCTCACTCAGAAGGAGAAATTTAAAAATCCAAACAGTACTGCGGCTTGGCTTGGACGTGCTCTAACCAGACCAGTCAGTTTCGCCACCTGAAAACTAAAGGCCCATTGTTTGTGGACAGCTCGGCTGCCCTCCTTGCCGCATCCCAGGTGGATCTGCGGGAGTTGGGGGCAGCTGGGAGCATCCCTGCACGGTGGGCGAGAGCATCCAGGCCACCGGGGCCCTGAGCGTTCGCTCCCGCAAGTGCTGTTATCAGGAACCGATCGTAGAGATTGGATGCGCAGGTGGAGAGGGACACTGGGTCTCGGCCTCTGCAGCGAGTTTGGGGCCCCGTGGTCTTTCCGCGCGCGGGGGTGCACTCAGCGGCGGCGGCGGCCACTCCCGCGCCTCACCAACACTTACTGAGCCTCCGCTGAGTTATCCGTTGCGGCCGCAGGCTGAGCCTATCCCCTAGCCAAAGTGCCTGTAGTCAGTGCTAGAAGCCCGTTACGAGAAGAGTGAGACAGGCTCGGAGAGGTTCGGTAACTTGCCCAACGTCACAGCGCTAGAAAGTGGCGGAGTCGGGATTCGCAGCCAGGTCTGTCTGACTCCAAGTCCAGCGAGGCAGAGACAGTGCGCGGCCCGGCTCCGCGGCCCTCATTTATAGGGAGAGGGGTGTGTGCGTGAGTGTGCGTGGGTGTGCGGGCGTGCGTGGGGGGGGGAGTAAAGGTCGGCTGGGCAGAAGAGGCAAGTTGCCCAAATTCGCTAACTTCCATCCCGCAATTCGCTGAACTCGGCCCCCAAAGCCCCTCTCATCTCCAGTCCGCGAAGGAAACCTGAGCTTCGTGCAGCCCCGGAGCCCAAGCGTCCAGATGCGGTCCGGGCGATTAGCAAAGTCGGTAGAAGCCAAGCTGGAGAAAGCGCGGGCGCGGGGAGAAAAGGTGCTGCGGTCTCCCCAGGAGAAGCGGGCGCCTGGTCCCGCTGGCCAGCAGGCGGGCGCGCTGGCGAGCGAACTGGCTAGCTGGCGGGCGGGCTGCGGCCCCTCTGCCCCCAGCAGAACAGCTTTCAAACAGAAAACAAGTCCCCCAGGAACCCCCCCGGCCCGCCCGGCCGCCGCCCGCTCCCCACACCCGCTCGACTGGAGTCCCTGGCCCCGCCGACCAACCCAGCGCCCTGCCCGATGGCCTGGCTTACCTCTGCGAGGCCGCCTGCCCTGGAGAGAGGGAAGCGCGGAGCCCGGTGAGCCGCGGGCGAAGCAGCGGAGCCCCCAGCCCCTGGCACGCACGCCGCCACCACCGCCGCGAGCCGGTCGCGCTCAGTGCCACCCGACCCCAGGGCGCCTGGGTAAAGCCCGCACCGCCGCGCCGCGCCGCCGCCGCACCGCACAGTGCCGCACCAAGCAGCCCCGGCCCGCGCCCGTGCCCGCCCGGCCGCCCGCCCGCAGCTTCGGCGCCTGACTCCGGGGCGGTGGCGGTGGCGGTGGCTGCCGCTGCGCTCCCTTCCCGGCGCCAGGGTACCCGGTTCTCAAGCCCCCATTGCCGCCCGGAGAGCCTTGACGCACACGCACACGGCAGCAGGCTGGACTCGGCTAGGAATCCCAGGAAGGACAGACCCTTCCCCCCCTCCCCTTTTTCCCCTCTCCCCCCAATTTCCACGTCTTTATAACCGGCTTAGGGCATTATTAGCACATGTCCTGGCTCGTGGGCGAGTTGGTGGCAAAATCTGAACTGGATACTCACCGAGGGCCAGAGCGGGTGCTATGCCTTCCTCAGCCCTCTTCCTCCTCTCCGGGAACGACTCCTCGCAGGCGGGCTGCGGGCGAGCAGCCGGGCGGAGCGAACCTCCTCTCCGCAGCTCAGCGGTGCCCCTTCTGCAGCTGTGCCGCTGGGAACATTTTATAGCGGTGCTGGCGTGTGTGGCCCTTTAAAGGCGCTCAAGCTGGTGCAGTCACCGCGGATCGTGTGAAAGCGAAGGGCCGGCTGGGGAACGGAGTCCGAGCGGCCCGCGGGTCCGGCAGCGCCGGAGACCATCCGTGGTTCCCGGGGTGGAGCTGGCGGGCCCAGGCCGTGGGCACCCTGCGCCTTGAGCCCCAAGCCGACGCCTGCGCTCCTAAAGCTGTGGGGGGCCGGTGCCCGGGACCTGGTCTCTCCCCACCGCCCTGCATGGACTTGCCCAATAAATTCCACTTAGCAATTTCGCTGAGGCGAGGGAGAGCTGTTAGTGTCTATTTTCTGACCTAAATCTAGTGAGGTGGCCCGAGCGGGCTTCAGGGGGTTGCGGGGTGGGGGGTGGGAGTAGAGCTCTGGGCTCAGGGAATGGCCCGGGGAAGGGGGCGCACTCGGGACGGGGCGGGTGCCGGCGGGGCATGATTGGAGTTTTCTGCGGGGCTTCCTTGGAGCCCGTTTGCCCCCTTTGGGCCGCACCATCTTGTGGAAGGGCTGAGGCTGGGAGTCCCTTTCCCCTTGAAGTCCCCAGATTCCGGGCAGAGCCTCATGGAGGGCCGATCCAGCAGCGGCGGTTTCCCTCGAAGGCTTGAGCAGGGGTTGGGGTCGAGGGATTCTCTCCTGTGGTCATCCCAGGCGGAAGGAGGCTGGCGGGATGCGACGCGGTGATATGGCTTAGAGGCACGCGGAAAAGCCAAGAACTAGCAGCCGGGTCCGAAGAGCTTGCTCTGGAGTTCGAGGGGATTCCTTCTGAATTTCCATGATGCCAGGTTATGTTATTACGATTATATACCCATTCCCATCTAGCAGGTATAACATTTTGCATCTGGAGCATATATTTCTCAGGTTGGGATACTGTCTTACAGGGTTTCCTCTCCATCTCAGTTCCTGTTCCTTGTGGCCAACAAGCTCCCATCTCACCTCCTACAGGAAGGACAACAGGATTATTTCTGTACCAAGCTCCATTTTTGGCCCCTTTAAGCAACTACTCATTTTACACGGTTTATAAAACATGCTCTTTTTAAAAAGTCCTGATGTTAAGAAAAAAAAAGAGGTGAGGGAATGTCCTGAAGTCATTTTCACTATGTATGCCTTTTGTCTTCTTAATTGGATTTGAAGACCTAAAGGTCTTTTCTTTTTTCTTCTTTCATTTTTTTTCTTTCTTCCTTACTTCCTCGCTCCCCCCACCCCCTTTTCCCTAAGCGCCCTGCATTTGCTCTTTGAACAAAGTTCTGTTTGCTGACGGACTAACCGGTTTACTGACATAAAGATGGGGAGCCAAGGGGGGCGGACAGATGGAGGCCTTTCCTTAACACCTGGAGGACGCTCAGGACGCGCTCCAGTCGCCAGCTAAACCCCTTCCCCAGCTCCAGAAGCTGCTTTGCGCGCGGCTCCATTCCTTCCCCTCACCTCGCCTCAACACAAACCCCAGTAACAACCCCTCCCCCCCACACCCCATTTCTCACTTTGCCCAGAGATCGTGGGCAGTGCCCAGTTTGCCTCTGATAAAAGGCGGGATCAGTCGGGACCCTAAAACCCTACAGAGTTTGCCTGTGAAATACACAGGCAAGCCGTCTTGGTGTTTGTGTGAAGTGAGCGAACCTGGGCTTTCTGATTGTGTGTTGCTAATTTGGACCTCCGACCTGCCCTCCCCTTCCGCCCCCTCTCGGCAGCGGGTCTGGAAACGGCGGCAGAGGCTCGGCTGCAGGCTCCGGATCCGGGAGGTGTCGGATCCGCCCTCCATCTATTGGATGGCTCCCAGACCAATTGTTAGAAAGAGGCATATGTTCATCTCGGCTTCTGGAGTGTCTCCGGAGCAGTTGCTCAACAGCCAGCCCCCTCCCCCATCCGGACCATTGAAGGGCAGAAAAAGGAGCGCCCTCCGCCACAATTCTCTGTGCCCACGTGCGGAGAGGGTCTCCCCGCTGGTGACTTCCTGTCATCTCCGCTGTCCATCTCCCGGGGGGCAGGAAAGGGGGGGGCTTCAAGCACTCAGTTGTGGAGCACAAAAGCCACCCCTCTCCTTTTAGGGGAGATGGGAGAGGAGTTGCTGATGCAGGGAGAGAGCAAAGGAGACATTTGAATCTAGCTGCACATTTGCTCCGGATCACAGACTTCCCAGTCGGCTCCAGCCTAGCTCAGAGCTCTCTGCTGAACTCTTATCTCTAACTTGGCAACAAGATTGGGAGCTCAGGAAGCAAGGAGAGGACAAGGATGGTTACCCCGCAAGAATCTTCTGTGTGCCAGCATTGGGCCTAGCATGTTCCCATCCATCATCTAATTTAATTCCCACGACAGTCCTTCGAGGTAGGGTTTACCAAAGGTGAACCGGCCTGGGAGGAGAAGGTGGCTGTCTAGACTGGTGGTCGAGAGTGCACGTTCAGAGGGGTCAGTCTGCTTGGGTTTTTATTCCTACACTGCCATTTACTAGCTGTGTGATATCAGGCCAAGTGGCTTCATTCTTTGGGCCTTGGCTTTCTGGTCTGTTAAATGGGGATGATAATGGTAGAAACTCTGTGGGTTTGTTGCAAGGATCCAGGGAAAAGCTTAGCCCGGTTGGTGCCTGCTGTGTAGTGAGCAGTCAACAAATACTGTTATTGTGCCTTGTGATTCTTTTCTTTTTTAAAATTATTTTTTTTAATTGGAGTTCAATTTGCCAACATATAGCATACCACCCAGTGCTCATCCCGCCAAGTGATTCTTTTCCTTTCGCCTCAAAGCCCTGTCTCAGCTCCTACACTTCAAGTTCAATAATACTGACTGTTTAATTTCAAAAACCAGGGTGAGAGGGGATGAAGGAGATCTAGAAACTCAGGAAGGGGAGGGAGAGGAAAATGCAGATTTGTTCTCAAAATCCCATCCTCCAGAACCAAGGGCTGTCCCTTGGTTGACCATGTGACAGGAGTAAATTAGGTACCAATAAAAGATGACCACTTTTTACGGGACAGCCAGTAAACAGCTAGAGTGGTCTCCAGAAGCATATACTCAGTATGTGTATAGATGATTTAAAAAGCATGTCTTTGTTCAAGAATGTTTGGAGCAGGGAAGCCCCAGTGGCTCAGTGGTTTAGCGTCTGCCTTCATAGGCCCTGGGAGTGATCCTGGAGTCCCATGTTGGGCTCCCTGCATAGAGACTGCTTCTCCCCCTCCCTCTGCCTCTCTCTCTCTCTCCCTCTCTGTCTGTCTCTCATGAATAAATAAATAAATAAATAAATAAATAAATAAATAATCTTTAAAAAAAGAATGTTTGGATCAGAATTGTTTTATAACAATGAAAAATAAAAAGCAATCAAATGTCTATGGGAAGGACATACCTTGTTACCTTGACACACCCACACCCCCCCATCCTGATTTCTAAAACTCTTTTATTCATGGGAAAATGTTCACAACAAAAAAATTTAAAAATACTGGGTACAAAGTTGCATAAATATGATGCCACGTTGCAAGGAGCACAGAGTAGAAAATTAAATACTATGTTTCCAACCATGTATGAATATGGGTGATGAAGCAATGGTCAGGAAAACACCAAACCAACAACAGGGTCAGTAGGGTGGTAGGATTATGAGTGATTTTTTTCTCTTTTTTCCATGTTATGCAATATGATTTTTTTCTTATAATTAAATATAAATTTATGGTTAATGAACTGCATATATGGTATGCTCCCACTTTTGTTAAAGTTAAATGTGCATAAAAATTTGGAAGTAAATACACCAAAATGTTAACAGTAATTATAATTGAGTGATGGAATTATGGGTGATAGTTTTCTTTTTTCCTTTTTAAAATTTTTCTGCCATGCGATTATGTTATTTTCTTGCAAATAAAAGATTTATAATTTGAAAAGTGCATGATTAGGATGATCCCACTTGTGTTAAAAGTATATATGTTAGTTGAAAAAATGGGGAGGAGGGATGCCTGGGTGGCTCAGTGGTTGAGCATCTGCCTTTGGCTCAGATCGTGATCCTGGGGTCCTGGGATCGAGATTCTGGGGTCGGTCCTGGGATCTAGTCCCTGCAGAGGGCCTGCTTCTCCTTCTGCCTATGTCTCTGCCTCTCTCTCTCTCTCTCTCTCTCATGAATAAATAAATGAAATCTTAAAAAAAAGATGGGAAGGAAAAATATTAAAGTATTAACAGGTTTTATATTGGTGGTAAAGGATTATGGATAATTTCCATCTTTTCTTGACTTTTCTGTAGTATGGTTTTATTACATCTGTAATTTAAATGAAGCGATATCTACAAGTGGTATATACAGTAGGGTCCCACATTTGTTAAAAATGTACATATTTAGGGGTGCCTGGGTGGCTCAGTGGGTTAAGTGTCTGCCTTCGGCTCAGGTCATGATCTCGGGGTCCTGGGATCTAGTCCCCCAACGGGCTCGCTGCTTGGCAAGTGAGTCTGCTTCTCCCTCTCCATCTTTGATCTCTCTGGTTCTCACTCTCTCTCAAATAAATAAATAAATAAATAAAACATTAAAAAATGTATATATGTAATGTATATATATGTGCATGGAATAAATAACAGACCACTCTAAAATGTTACCTCTGGGTGGCACAGTTATGGGTTTTTTGTTTTCTTCTTTGTATATTATTTCTTCATTTTCTAAGTTTTCTACAGTCATCATGTATTGTAATTAAGAAAAATGTAAAAAGAAGTTTAATACTGAATTATTTATGGAAACAAAGGGCATGTCTGGGATTTATTTTGGAATATTCCAGTGGTGACAGGGGTGAGGTGGGTGGGGATATAAATAAAATAAAATGATAATTGTTGAAGATGGTACACAGGCCTTCATTGCAATGTTTACTTGTATATGTTTGAAAATATTTACTTATTTATGTTTCCATTACATAGAAGACAGAGATTCCAAGAGGTGAAATCACTTGCCCTAGGTCACACAACTGAGAAGTGAGAGTGGGCTTGACGTGGGGCCCCTTATTCCAAGCCCAGGGCTCATCACCACATCCCAGTTGCTTCTTCTTTTTAATAATTAAAAATAATTAACATTTTGTCTGGTTCTAAATGTCATAATTGTTCCCTGCTCAGAATTTGGAAATAACAGAAAAGCATCAGGAGGAAAACATAATAACCTAACCACATCATCGTTAACCCTTTTGCTCTCTGCCCATGCAAACTTTATCTGTGTGGCCTCTCACTTAGAGGTGATGAGTGGGGCAAACGTTCTTGGTAAGAGTGGTGAGTCATTCCTAATGGGCTAGTGAGTGAAGCTGGTGGAGGCAGGGGGCTTAGGAGATGGTGGGTCCTAGTACTCCCCTCCCATTCTTCTCTCATGCCCCCTTCAGATACTGCAGTCTGGACCACAGTTCCCCCCTATATCCTTCCTCCCTCTCTGCCCCCTCCACCCTATCTCAAGGAGCAGAAGTCCATCTGGGGAAGTCTGGGGGGCCCTTCGCCCCTTCTTCCATCTGGAGACCCAGAAGCTCCCGTGGGGCCCTGTGAGTCTGCAACCACAGGGCATGTAGTCGTGCCTCCATTTCCCCATCTGGAAGATGCTAGTGAGAATAGCAGACTGGTCGGCCTCTGCCAGGGAGTGATGAGCTAACGTCTGTTGCACTTTCCAGCCCCTCAGAGCAAGGTGCTGGGAGCCTCCCCAGCTCCACGCCTGCCGCCTGCGCTGCCAGCCTGAGTGAGTGCCTGGGCCTGGCCGCCCCTGGGAGGGAGTGGCCACATTCCTTTGCCCCAGGCCAGCAGGCTTGGACTGGCACTAGCTTCTGCTCCAGTATTACAAAAAAAGGAGGAAGAGGAGGAGGAGCAGAACTGAAAAGAAGAGGAGATGAAGAAGAGGGGGCACGGGATTAGTAGTGGGGAAAGGGCCTTGGGAAAGGAAAATTGAGACAAGCAGAGATAACATGGCATCCTTGGGCACTCTAATCAGCTTCCTAGATTGTAGCCTTGGTTTCCTGTTTACACAAGGGGCAGTGCGGGGGGGCGGGGGGGGGGGGGAGCAGGGGTTGGAACCAAAAATCAGGTACAGTTAAATTGATTCCCTACTTGATTTCCTATTATTTATACATAATGGGGAAAACCGCAAATATACAAACAAGTATGGTCCCCCCCAGCTGCTCGCATCCTCGGGGACTGTCTTTCCAATTCTGTGCCCACTCCAGCAGACGGGGGATGTTATTCAGGTACACAGCCCCTTGAGTATTCGGCTTCACAGGAAATCTAGGAAATGGACACTGTCATCCCTGCTTTACAGAGAACAGCGTGAGGCCCAGAGAAGTGAAATAAGCAGACCAAGATCACAGAGCCGGGATGCCCCGCCAGCTCTGACTCACTCCTAAGGCCAAGCTCTTCCCGTTAGGCTACTTGCTCCACTGTTACTCTGTGTCTATGCTTTCCTTTCTTCTGGAAGGAATCCATTTTTTTTTAAAGATTTTATTTATTTGAGAGGCAGGGAAAGAGTGAGTGAGAGAGGGAGCATGAGCAGGGGGGAGGAGCAGAGGGAGAAGCAGGCTCCCCACTAAGCAGGGAGCCCTATGCCAGATACAGGCTGGATCCCAGGATTCCAGGATCATGACCTGAGCTGAAGGCAGACGCTTAACTGGCTGAGCCACTCGGGCACCCTAGAATGGATCCTCTACCACAACAATTGCAGCAAATGATCACTGTTTGTAGCCAGGAGGCATGTGTGGCTCAGCCTGAGGGAAAGACCCAGAGTATGGAGCCCAGCTAGGTGCCCTGGCAGGAATCTCCAGGACTGAGGGGCAGGGCAGTAAAGGGCTGCAGCCTCGGGATGCCAAAGACAACTCTGAGGAGTGTTACCCCTGGGGAAGAGCACCCGGTTCAAAGGCAGGCAGGCAGGGAAGAAGGGAAAGAGAGGCGCTAGTGCAGGGGTGGAGGAGAAACAGCTGGGGCTGCCAGGCCCTGGGCTATTCGGGTGTCAACAGTGAAGCTAGAGGCCTTGGGAAGGTGTGAGGCTTTGTGGGGGGAAAAGAAACTCTGCTTTAAGCATGTTTAGTTTAAGCTTGCTGGCAGAACATCCAAGTGGAAATAGTTTGCACACAGCCAGGAATATAGGACTGGAAAGAAAGTGTGAGGTGTGTCAAAAAGAGCAATCGGCAGAATGACTCTCAGCCAAACCGTGGGGAACTTTTCCCTGCCTTCCTCCATTGGCACAGAGAGGGGCTTTCTGCTTGGAGGCCCAGGACACTGGGTTTTCAGCAGTTCCCCTTTCTCTTCCCTCTGTGGTCCTTCCAGCCCAGCACAATTGTGGACACATGCTTCATTTCAAGGTCTTAACGGGCAGTGTGAGGGTTCTCAGTCCATGAACTCCCCAACACCAGAGAGTGATAGGGACCTCAGTTCACTTTGCTAAGTATGTTTTGGCAAGGGCTGAAGCATGCCAGGCCTTCCCTAGTTTCACTTCAGCTTCTAGAACATAAGCCTTTTGGGGTGTTGTTCACTCTGCCTTTTCTGTGACCTGCCACTCAGGTTAGTGGTGTCTCTTGGCTTACTTCATCCTTAGAAGGGTGAGACCATGTTGGCCTGGTCCTGCTCCCTGCACCATCGGGTTGAAACTGCTCCCCTTACCTGAATTCTGAGGTGATGGAGCAGCCCCTTGGCCCCCAGTCTTGTCTCAGTGCCAGGAGCACGTCCCCATGCTCACTTTTCTTGGGCTGCATCGGAGATGTTCTCTTCCATTCATGGACCCCAGTTTTCCTCCAATCAGAGCCCCCACTGGCATGGGGAAGTCTCTCAGCTTGAACTGCTAGCCCTATGGCCTCTTCTGGCCCTTAACCCTGGATCTGGGGTTGGCTCAGACAAGTGTGGCCGAGTGAACGTGGTGAGGATTCATCCTGCGTGTATAACCTGGGGGCCTGGAAATAAATATTTCCTCAGGTCCCCACAGCCACAGACACTTGTCCCCTTGGGGATTATCAATCAGAACTGGGGATGGATGGAGGATCAGAGTACCTCGGGGGGGGGGGGGTCAGGGTGCAAATTTTGCTGCCAGCCATGAAGAGAGGCCCATGAGCCCAGCTATCCAAGACATCTCCCCTGCCTCGACACCCGGAGACAGTGCCCCTCAGCTAGCACATACAGTCTCCTCCTGCTAATCACAGATAGGCACCGCCTCTGGGAGGACTAATTAGAAACAGGTGCTGCTCCCTCTGGGATTTACACAACCCTCACCCCAGGGCACATGGCTTGGCAAGAGAAATGCAGGCGAGCTGAATGTCAGATGTTCCTGTCAGGGTACAGCCCGCACAAGCACACTTGGAGGTCCTACAGAGAGATGAGTCTACATCACCACAGGGTCTGTGGTCTGCATTCGTGCAGTGCCTCAGATCCTTAGGACACTACCTCAGGGGAGGTTTAGCTCTGTTCCCACTAGCTCTGACTAAAAACATTGATGGTGGAGGGAGTGTGGGTGGCTCAGTGGGTTAAACGTCTGCCTTTGGCTCAAGTCATTATCCCAGGGTCCTGGGATGGAGCCCTACATCAAGGTCCCTGTTCAGTGGGGTGTGTTTGTCTGCTACTCCCTCTCCCCCTCTACTCCCTGCTTGTGCTCTCTGCTCTCTCTCTCTCTCTCTCTCTCTCTCTCAAATAAATAAATAAAATATTTAAGAATAATAAAAAATAGGGATCCCTGGGTGGCGCAGCGGTTTGGCGCCTGCCTTTGGCCCAGGGCACGATCCTGGAGATCCGGGATCGAATCCCACGTCAGGCTCCCGGTGCATGGAGCCTGCTTCTCCCTCTGCCTGTGTCTCTGCCTCTCTCTCTCACTGTGTGCCTATCATGAATAAATAAAAATTAAAAAAAATAAAAAAATAAAAAATAAATCAACGGTTACAAGTCTTGAACACTTAGTAGGTGACAGACTCTCACTGTCCTTCACGTTCCACACTTCCCTCACCTAATCCCCACAGCAAACTGAGGTGGTAGGTGAGTCTGATTCTTACCTCCCTCCTGTTTGCTGATAGGGAAATTGAGGCACAGAGCTATTGGGCAGCTTGCCGACATTCAACGCCCTGTATGTTTTGGGCCGAGGATTCAAACCAGGCCAACTGGCCTCAGTCTGCGACTGACCATTGGGCATCACCACCTCCTAGGAAGCTGAGGCTTGCTGGAACCTGCCCCTTATCATTCAGAAAAACCTTTCCTGTCCCTGGGCAAGGTTGATTCTCCTGCCTCACCACCCCTCCCCCCAAGATGGTTGCTATTTTCAACTTCATTTGAGAGACATAAGAAGGAGGTTCAGAGAGGTGAGGCAAGCCTGCTGAGCTCACGGTATTACCTGTTTCTGTCTCCCTTTCCTGTTCCCTAGTCAGCCACACCCCACACCCCCCATTCCAACTCCCAAATTTCTTGTCTTTCCTCCAAACTGAATGTCAGAGCTGGTGGGGAACTGGAGAGATGCCCACATCCGAACCTCTCACGGTTGCTGGTTGCTTAGGTGGGAGCTGGCACTGTGTCTTTACCTGGATAGAGCGGTGGTGGGGGTGAGGAAGGGGGCGGGGGAGGGGGAGATAGGCTGAGAAGCAAGAAATGTATTCAATGGAGGGAGAAAGAAAGAATGAATGAGCAAAGAGCAAAACAGTGTGAGAGTGAGGGCCTGGGAAGAAAACAAGGCAAGGAAAAGAAATCAAATGAGAAAGGCCCAAAGTAGGGTGAAGGCATAAGCGACCGGCCATCTGGAAGCAGCACAGAGCTTGGCGGGGGCCTGTTTGTGAAGCAGGGGAGCTAGACCGACAGGTGCAAGGGCCCAGCTGCTGCCAGCCAAGAACCTTCTGAGCCCAGCGCCCAACCAGAAAAAAAGGCATGGACCCTGCAAGAGACTTCTCCAGGGGGCTTTTGGCTGAGGGAATAGAAGGGAGCTGCCCTTTCCTAGGGGCAGGGCAGACCTTCGGGGGCCCTGGTGGGGCTTGCCTCTGAAGAGCTTTTGTGGGGGCTGGTGGGGAGGAGATAGATTCCCACAGCTTCTCTTTGCATTTTTCATGCATTTTCTTCAAACGTCTCCCAAGTTACCTTCAGAGTCTCAAATACGGATGATTCCCTGCCATATTTGAATCCCAGGTGTCCTGGCCCCCATCCTTGCCTGGTCTGAGGGGATGAATAAATGCTAACTCATGCTGTCAGCAGCTGCAACACAGTAGGGATAGGTAGGGAGGAGGAAATGGCTGCCCAGACCTGGAGCCCTCCCATCATCTTCGCATCCAACTTAAGGTAGAGCCTACTCTGCTGTCAACTATGTGTGGCTCTGCCATCAGACTGACCTTGGTTCATGTCCCAAGGCTGCCACTTCTGAGCTGTGTGACCTTGGGCATACAACTTTAGCTCATGAGGCCTCAGTTTCCTCAGATGTGAAGTGGGGAAAATAAGAATACCTACCTCATGAGGCTGTGCCAGGGCTGAATGAGATAATGTCTGTGGCTATAACCTCTCAAGTGCTGTACACATGTGAGTAATTACTCTTCCCTGACCTCTGTTCCCTGCTGCTTGGGGGATGGAGTCAGCCTTCCAATCTGAGTCCAGTTCCAAGCCTGACTTCACCTCCTTGGCCCTGTTTTCCTCATTGTCACATAGGACTGTATGGAAAGTCAGGTCTCCCGACCCACCAGGGTAGGCTCAGGGCTGGCTGTTATTCCTAGGCAGTTGCTCTTTCAGGCTACAAATGTGAGCTGAGCACTTGCTTGGCTCTGCTTTGGTCAGGAAGGCCTCAGATGGAATGAAGGTGCCCCTTTGGCCCTCAGGAAGTTGCCAGTACTGTGGTGTGGCAGTTGGGGGTGGGGAGAGGAGATAGAAAGGCAGATGTTGATAAGATCAAGTGGGAGATAGGAGGAGGTGACCTCTGAGCTGAGGGCCAGCAATCACCAGGTGTTGGGGACAGTACATGCAGAAGATGGATGGGTACCAGGAGAACAGCACGGGATGGGGTTGGTGAGGTCACAGGAGCCACACTTGGATCCACAGTGAGAAATTCTGCCCTGATATTGTGCTCACTGGAGAGGACTTGGGAAGATGTACATGGTACAGTTTGTTACTCATTTGAGGCCCATTGCCTTGACCTTCCCCATCCACCCTCCACCCCTACCAGCAAGCAATCAAGCTGAGCCCTAAGCTTCTAGGAGAGATACGAGTCCTCTCCCCTGAACTCAGCCCAATAAGGCACTTGATTCCCATGTCCTCTGCCACCTCCACCCGTTTCCCAAGCTCAGTAATGGCAGCTCTGTTCACCCAGTTACTCAGGCCCCAAACCTTGCCTTCATCTTTCCTTTCTTTCTCACCTCTCGTCCTACCAATCAACAATATCTGTGAGCTCTCTCTTTAAAATACATCTGTGGTCCAGAACACTTCTCATGACTTCCACCACCACTACTCTGCTGCAAGCTGTCATCTTTTCCCTGGGTCACTGCCATGGCCTCCTGACTGGTCTGTTTGCTCCTCTATACACTCCCCAACACGGCACCCAAGGAACACTGTCCTTCTCTCCTCAGGATACTCCAATGGCTCTCTATCCCACCCAGGGGAACATCAAAGTCCTTATTTTGTGGCCTATGTGACCTCTGACCTATGGTCTATCTTCTCCACATTCTTTTCTTCCCCCTCCCATCCTTTCCCTCAACTTTAGGCACAGTGGCCTCCCTGTCTCTAGAATTCAACAAGGTGGTTCTTGTGCCAGATCTTCGCATTTACTTTTCTTTGCCTGGAACTTTCTCTCCTAGATAGCCATATGACTTATCACCTCCCTGCATTCTCGGTGTCACCTCCTCAAATGGGCTTTCCCTGGGCACCCTGTCTAAAATAGCAACCCCAGGGGCTCAGATGGGTAGCTCAGATGGTTAAGTGTCTGCCTTCAGCTCAGGTCATGATCCCAGGGCCCTGCGATCTAGTCCTACATCCATCAGGGCTCCCTGCTCAGTGGGGAGTCTGCTTCTCCCTCTCTCTCTGCCCCTCCCCCCGTTCATGCTTTTTTTTTCTCTTTCTCAAATAAATAAAATCTTAAAAAATAAACATAAATAAAATAAAAAATAAAATAGCAACCCCGTCACTTTCGACATCTACCTTGCCTTATTTTTCTCCATAGCACCAAATACCACTTGTCGTATTATATTTATTATCCGTCTTTCTGGCTGGAGTGCCCAGTCTGTGAGGATAGGGATTTTTGTGTTTTGTTCACATCTGTATCCCCAGTGACTAGTGCACCGCCTGGCGTATAGCAGGCTGTCAATAAATATCTGCTGGAGGAAGGATAGGCTGGACCCATCAGCCCAGCTTCTGAATGTGGGAGAGAGACGTTGCACAAGAGACAGAGGAGCGATGGCACAGAGATGTACCAAACGGGCTCAGGAGCCAATCATGAAACAGATTCTGTGGAATATTTCTTGAAGGAGAAAAACATAGGAGTGAAGGCCAGATGGAGGGTGGTAGAAGAGAGCTTAGTAACTCGCCCTGAAAGAGGGGTTAGGATGGAGGTTTTCCCCTCCCTCTAGCCTTCTAGGATCATGCATGGAGCTGATTGGCACCTTCAGAGAGGCAGCCCAGCTTGGCAGTAAAGCCGTGGGGGCAGTGAGTGGTGCCACCATTCTGGCAAAGGAGCAAGCCAGAGAGGACTGGTGTAGGCCTTGAAAAGTGAGAGCTGTCCCCTCAGTATACAGCTATAATTTTGGCAGTTTCCTTTCTGCTGTGTTGATTCACATATGCACATGTAAACATCATTTTCAGGCTCTACCCCAAGCCTCATTCTCACTCTTATTCTGCCTTTATTGCCATTTCCAACTAGTGTAAACCCATGCCTTCCATGACACCACCAGCCTGATTCCCAGCAGCACATTTATTTCCTTTTTTTTTTTTTAAGGTTTTATTTTTAGGGGCACCTGGGTGGCTCAGTGGTTGAGCATCTTCTGTTGGCTCAGGTCATGATTCTGGGGTCCTGGGATCGAGTTCCTCATTGGGCTCCCCGCAGGGAGTCGCTTCTCCCTCTGCCTATGTCTCTCTCATGAATAAGTAAAAATAAAATCTTGGGCAGCCCTGGTGGCTCAGCGGTTTAGCACCGCCTTAAGCCCGGGGCATGATGCTGGAGACCGCATTGGGCTTCCTGCATGGAGCCTGCTTCTCCCTCTACCTGTGTCTCTGCCTCTCTCTCTGTGTCTCTCATGAATAAATAAATAAAATCTTAAAAAAAATCTTTTAGGGGATCCCTGGGTGGCGCAGCGGTTTAGTGCCTACCTTTGGCCCAGAGCACAATCCTGGAGACCAGGGATCGAGTCCCCTGTCAGGCTCCCTGCATGGAGCCTGCTTCTCTCTCTCTCTCTCTGTGTGTGTGTGTCTATCATGAATAAATAAATAAAATCTTTTAAAAAATCTTTTAAAAAGAGAGATTTTATTTTTAAGTGATCTCTACACACAACGTAGGGCTCCAACTCAACCACCTCAAGATGGAGAGTCACATGCTCTACTAACTAAGCCAGCCAGGTGTTCCTGCCTTTTTTTTAAGATTTTATTTATTTATTCATGAGAGACATACAGAAAGAGAGAGGAAGAGACATAAGAAGAGAAAGTGTGAGTGGGGACTGTGAATTGGGACAACCCTTCTGGGGATCAAAATCTATCATCTGGGATCCCTGGGTGGCTCAGCAGTTTAGCACCTGCCTTCAGTCCAGGGTGTGATCCTGGAGACCCAGGATCAAGTCCTACATCAGGCTCCCTGCATGGAGCCTGCTTCTCCTTCTGCCTGTGTCCCTGCCTCTCTCTCTGTGTGTCTCTCATGGATAAATAAATAAAATCTTAAAGAAAAACAAAAAAACCAAAATCTATCATCTGTTTTGTTTTTAATTGTACATGCCCTTTGATCCAGCAATTCGCCTTCAACAAATTCTTTATTTATTTATTTATTTATTTTTTTGCCTTCAACAGATTCATCGTGAGGAGACAATGCAATGAATGTGCAAGGTATAAGAGCATCTTCATTACAATGATTTTTTTTGAGGCAAAATTCCTATGACATAAAATTAACCTTTTTTTTAAAAAAAAGATAATTTATTTATTTATTCATGAGAGAGGCAGAGACATAGGCAGAAGGAGAAGCAGGCTCCCTTCAGGGAGTCTAATGCGGGACTCCAACCTAGGACCCTGGGATCATGACCTGATCATGGCAGATGCTCAACTGCTGAGCCACCCAGGTACCCCCAAATTAACCATTTTATAGTTAGTAATTCAGTGGCTTTTGGTATGTTCCAAAAGCCCAGCTACCCAGGCATCCTTTTACATTCTTTTTAAAAGATTTTTAATTTATTTATTTGAGAGAAAGAGAGAGAGAGAGCAAGTGAGAGCACAAACAATGGGGGAGGGTCAGAGGCAGAGGGAGAAGCAGACTCCCCATTGAACAAAGAGCCACCAGAGCTAAGGGCTGGCACTTAACTGACTGAGCCACCCAGAAGCCCTGATTTGTATATCTTCTTTGGAGAAATGGTTAAGCAAGTTCTTTGCCCATTTTTAAAGTGGGTTATATGGGCAGCCCCAATGGCCCAGCGGTTTGGCGCTGCCTTCAGCCCAGGGTATGATCCTGGAGTCCCGGGATCAAGTCCCACGTCAGGCTCCCTGCATGGAGCCTGCTTCTCCCTCCGTCTGTGTCTCTGCCTCTCTCTCTCTCTCACTCACTGTCATGAATAAATAAATAAAAATATTAAAAAAATAAAGTGGGTTATGGGGTTTTGTTGTCAAGTTTTTCATGTATTCCGGATACTAGATCCTTATCAGATATATGATTTGCAAATATTTCACCTATTCTGTGGGTTGTCATTTCACTTTCTTGATAATGTCCTGTGCAGCACAAAAGTTTTTAATTTTGATGAAGTCCAATGTATTTATTTTTCCTTCTGTTGCTTCTGCGTTTGGTGTCAGACCTAAGAATCCATTGCCAAACCCAAGGTCATGAAGATTTACCCCTGTATTTTCTTCTCAGAGTTTTATGGTGTTGGCTCTTACATTTAGGTCTGTGATGCATTTTGAGTTGATTTTTGTATTTGGGATGACATAGGTGTCCCACTTTATTCTTCTGTGCTGGAAATCCAGTTGTCCCAGTACTCTGTTGAAGAGACTGTTGTTTTCCTCATGGAAATGGACTTGGCACCTTTGTCCAAAATAATTTGGCCATAGATACATGGGTTTATTTCTCTAGTCTCAGTTCTGTTGCACTGATCTATATGTCTATATTTAATGCAAGCAACAAATCGTTTGGATGACGGTAGCTTTGTAGTAAGCTTTGAAATGAGAAAATTGAAAACTTCAACTTAGTTCTTTTTCAGAATTGCACTGAATCTGTGGATTACTCTGGGCAATATCAACACTGTAGCAAAATCAAGTCTTCCAATCCATGAACACAAGTGTCTTTCCATTTAGTTGTGTTTTCTTTAATGTCTTTTTAGCAACATTTTTCAGGTTTTGGTATAGAAGTCTTTCACCTCCACGGTTGAGTGTTTATTCCTAAGTATTTAACTCTTCTGGATGCTACTGTGGATGAATCGTTTCTTTCATTTCCTTTTTGGATTGTTCACTGATACAGAAACACAGCTGATTTTTGTCTGTTCACCTTGTACTCTGTACTTTTGCTGATTTTGTCTATTAGCTCTAGTAGTTTGTTTGTTTTGCACGTTTTATACTTGTGAAGAAAAATGAGACAATTCTGAGTGTTCAGCATTAGGGGACAGATTAAATGAATTTTGGAGGCATCCATGTAATATGACCACTTTAAGGGATCAGGTGTGCCATACTTTTTGGTATGCCATACCAAAGTGTACCATACTTTTTGGTCTGTCTGTGAAATATGTCATTGGGATACCTGGGTGGCTCAGCAGTTGAGCACCTGCCTTCGGCCCAGGGCATAATCCTGAGGTCCCAGGATCGAGTCCCACGTCAGGCTCCCTGCATGGAGTCTGCTTCTCTCTCTGCTTGTGTCTCTGCCTCTCTCTCTCTCTGTGTCTCTCATGAATAAATAAATAAAATATTTAAAAAATGAAATATGTCATAATAAACAAGGTAGCTCATTGTGGACTGATATGGACTGATATGGAAAGCTGTTCATGGAATATAATGAAGTGAGAAAAATCAGGTACCAGTGTGTTTTCATACACAGAAAAGTCAAATGATTGCATATGTATAATACCCAGTTCCACGGGGACAGGGATTGTTGTCTGTTTTGTCCACAGATATGGTACATGGTGGGTGCTTAATAAATATTTATGGAATAAATGAAAAAAAGTCTGGAAAGATAAACACTGTACTCTAATAGTGAGATTATGAAGAAGCCAGTATCTATATAGTTTGAATGTTTTCACCTCAAAAATATATTGCAAAAAAATTTCCATTACACACACACACACACACACACACACACACACTCCCATTGTCTCACCAAGTAAATGGGAAGAAGAAAGGCATCGTGGGCTAAGGGAGGAAGCCTTAGGACTCCATCTGAGGTAAACAGAGGCTTCTCATAGCCACTTTGGAGTAGGTCCTCAGCTGGCTCCTTTCTCTCTTGTCCCAGCAGCTAGCGAGATCTTTTTAAAATGCGAATCTGATTAGGCCACTCTAGCTTAAAACTCTCTGATGGCCCCCTTACCTGCAGGATTTAGTCCCGCGTTCTCTGCCTCACATAGGAAGCCCTTTATGATCTGGCTCCTGCTACTTTACTTCCTTTCACTCACTAATGCAGATCTCACCTTTTATTTATTTATTTATTTATTTATTTATTTATTTATTTATTATTTTTTTTATTGGTGTTCAATTTACTAACATACAGAATAACCCCCAGTGCCCGTCACCCATTCACTCCCACCCCCCGCCCTCCTCCCCTTCCAACACCCCTAGTTCGTTTCCCAGAGTTAGCAGTCTTTACGTTCTGTCTCCCTTTCTGGTATTTCCCACACATTTCTTCCCCCTTCCCTTATATTCCCTTTCACTATTATTTATATTCCCCAAATGAATGAGACCATATAATGTTTGTCCTTCTCCGACTGGCCTACTTCACTCAGCATAATACCCTCCAGTTCCATCCACGTTGAAGCAAATGGTGGGTATTTGTCATTTCTAATAGCTGAGTAATATTCCATTGTATACATAAACCACATCTTCTTTATCCATTCATCTTTCGTTGGACACCGAGGCTCCTTCCACAGTTTGGCTATCGTGGCCATTGCTGCTATAAACATCGGGGTGCAGGTGTCCCGGCGTTTCACTGCATCTGTATCTTTGGGGTAAATAGATCTCACCTTTTTATTATAGAAATTTAAAAATGCACAAAGCAAAGAGAATAGTATATTCAACCTCTGTGAGTCCATTAAATCAACTTTGACAATTATCAACAGTTTTCAAATTTTGTTTTTTGCATCTCCACCCACCACTCACTGCCATACATGCATACATTTCCCTCTTTTGGAGTATTTTATTTTATTTTATTTTATTTTTTAATTTTTATTTATTTATGATAGTCACACACAGAGAGAGCGAGAGAGGCAGAGACATAGGCAGAGGGAGAAGCAGGCTCCATACACCGGGAGCCTGACGTGGGATTCGATCCCGGGTCTCCAGGATCGCGCCCTGGGCCAAAGGCAGGCGCTAAACCGCTGCGCCACCCAGGGATCCCTCTTTTGGAGTATTTTAAAATAAGGTGCGGACATATTCTTCCACCTGTAGATATTCCACTGTGTATCTCTAATGGATGAGGACTTAAATAAATATATAACTACCATGCTGTTACCATACTTAATGAGATCATCAATAATTTCTCTTTTACAAGACTCTCTCTTAAAAAAATCTTTATCATTGAAATATAGTTGACATTCAATGTTATATTAGTTTCAGATGTACAACATAGTGATTTGACAATTCTATACATTACTCAGTGCTCACCATAAGAATTGTTACCATTTGTCACCATACAATGTTATTACAATACCATTGACTCTATTCCCTATGCTGTACTTTTCATCTCTGTGACTTATTTATTTTATAACTGGAAGTCTGTATGTCTTAATCTCCTTCCCCCAGTTCTCCCATTCTCCACCCCTTTTCTGTCTGGCAACCACCAGTTTGTTCTCTGTATCAATGAGACTGTTTCTGTTTTTTTGTTTCTTTGTTTAGATCCTACATATAAGGGAGATCATATGGTATCTGTCTTTCTCTGATTGACTTATTTCACTCAACATAATACCCTATAGGTCTATCCAGGTTGTGGCAAATGGCAAGATCTCATTCTTTTTATGGCTGAGTAATGTTCCATTGCATATATTTACCACATCTTTATCCATTCATCTATCAGTGGATGTTTTGGGCAGCTTCCATAGCTTGGCTATTGTGACTAATGCCACAATAAAAATAGGGGTGTATACATCTTTTCAAATTAGTGTTTCCATTTTTTTGGGTAAACACCCAAAGTGGAATTATTGGATTGTCGAATATTTCTATTTTTAACTTTTTGAGGTACCTTCGTACTGTTTTCCACAGTGTTTACACCAATGGACATTCCCACCAACAGTGCACGAGGGTTCCTGTTTGCTTATATCCTCACTCACACTTGTTATTTCTTGTCTTTTTGATACTTGGCATTTTGACTGCTCATCATGGTTTCGACTTATGAATAATTTCTTTTTTTTATGATAGTCACAGAGAGAGAGAGAGAGAGAGAGAGAGAGAGAGACATAGGCAGAGGGAGAAGCAGGCTCCATGCACCGGGAGCCTGACGTGGGATTCGATCCCGGGTCTCCAGGATCGCGCCCTGGGCCAAAGGCAGGCGCTAAACCACTGCGCCACCCAGGGATCCCTATAAATAATTTCTTGACATCACCTAGTCCATGTCCAAATGTCTCCTATTGTCTAAAGATACCGTTTTTACAATTGGTTTGCTCGAATACTACCTAATCGTCTGTGTTCCAACACTAAAGTGCTTGTCACTTACCTAAATTTTATGTGCCTTTGCCTGGTCCTAGATCAGCCTGTCATTACCTCTTTGTGATCTTAGTGATTGCCACAGCCTAGATCACCTTACCCTCCTCTATGTCCCACAATACCCAGGATATAAGGCACTGCTTCTGTCTTAGTACATGGTTCGGTTCCACCATTCTATAGGTATATATTGAGAATTACCATGGTACCATGCCAGGCACTGGGGATTCAGCAATGAAACTGCCAGAGTTCCTACCCTCCTAGTATGTGTGTGTATGAATAAAATAAAAAATGAGTAAGATAATGATAAATGGTATAAAATAAATGTTTTTTTTTTTTTAAATACAGAGGGCAAGGTGGCTACAATAGATGCAGCAGCCAGTGTATTTTCCTGAGGTAGTGACATGTGGCTGAGAACTGAATGAGAGGGAGCCAGTCTGGGGAAGATCTAGGCATTCCAGGCAGAAGGACTAGTGTGTGCAGAGACCCTGAGGTGAAAGGCCCCTGTCTTGCAAGGCTCTATTTATGTCTGTCTTTACCTCTGCATCTGTAGATCTCATCCCTTTGAGGAATCATAAAAACCCCCTTGAGTGGGGCACCTGGGTGGCTCAGTCGGTTAGGTGCCCAACTCTCCATACCAGCTCAGCTTGTGGTCTCCGGGTAGTGGTCTTGGGGTCATGGGATGGAGCGCCATGTTTCTCTTTCTCTTTCCCCCCCTTTCCCTCCCCCTGCTCACACACATTTTCTCTCTCAAAATAAATAAACAAAACCTTTTAAAAAAAAAAGCAACCCTTGAGAGTTGAGAATATGAAAATTAGCTATGGCTCCTTGCCCCAGAAGAATGTGCAAGTGCACAGCCACACAAATTTGCATCCTATTTCCCTACAATTCCCTTTTTTCTTTTTTTCTTTTTTCTTTTTAATAAAGATTTTTTAAATTTATTCATGAAAGACAGAGAGAGGCACAGACACAAGCAGAGGGAGAAGCAGGCTCCATGCAGGGAGCCTGATGTGGGACTCCATTCTGGGAATCCAGGATCATGCCCTGGGGCAAAGGCAGGTGCTAAACCACTGAACCACCCAGGCATCCCTTCCCTACAATCCCTAAAGCCAGGGGACTTCAGGAAGATTTCCTGCCTAGACTGGGTTCACATCAAGGTCAGTAACAGTGTCTAATACTGATATCTAATATGTGCTCTACAATGTACTTTCCTTCATTATCTCTTTGATCCTTTGAAACCTCCCCCTGAGGTAGGCACAGGTATTATGCCCATTTGATAGATGAGGAGATAAGGCTCAGAGGTAGTGAGTTACTTGGCCAATGTTGTGTAGCTAGTGAGTGACAGGGAAGGCACTTAAACCTAGGCACTCTGAAGGTGAAGTGCATCTGCTGCATGCTTGCCAAGGCACTGTCAGTCAGCTTGGGGCCCAGCATTGAGCAGGAGGTTTGGAGGCTTGTTCTGAGCAAAGGCTAGGGAGGGAGCTGCTGGAGCTTTCTGCCACAGGGGCTTAGAGATGTCAAAACCTGCTGTGGCTAGGAAAGCTCTTTGCTTTCCTTCTTTCCCTTCCTTCTCCTTGTCCTCCTCTTCTTCCTCCTTCTTTTTTTGCTGAATGACAATATTTGATTTTCTTATAAAGAAGTCTTTCTGCCTTAGAAAGTGTCTTTTAAATATAGAATTGGAAATATACTGCCCTCTCTGTGACAACTCACAATGAATACAGCAGAGGCAGATCCATGCCCCCCAAAGGGAAACTGGCTTGGGATTTTTCCGTTGGCTTAAAAAAAATATTTATTTACTTTTTTTGGACCAGGTAATGCATTCACATGGTTCAAAAATCAAAAGGTACAAAAAAGGAACACAGTGCAAGTCTCTCTCATTCCTCTGCCACCTTCCACCTGGTTTCCCTGCCTGGAGGCAACTGAAGTGCCCCAGTTTCTTGTGTATCTTTCCAAAGATGCTTTATGCAAATTCAAGCATATCCAATACATACATATACATATAAATATATATCTATATAAAATGTCTTTCTTTAAATGGTTAACCCTTGAGTTGCAGACATGGACTATACCCTTCTGTCTCTGTCTCTCTGGCCCCTGCACAGGCCTTGGAGATAGTGGAGGGCTGCGGGGATCCCAGGAGCAGTGGGTTTTCCTGTTTCCAGGCCCATTTTCATGGCAGACCCCCTGCATACAACGCTTCCGACTCTTTTCAAAATCCTTCCATCTGTGCTAACTCGCCAAGCACTCACAGTAGCCCATACAGTGTCGAAATTCTTTGTCCCACTTCACGTAAGGAAACAGACCCAGAAAGGTAAAGTAACTTGCTGACAAGCACACAACTGATGTCCTTGTGTGGCGAGAGCCCGGGAGCAGTGCGTGTCTTGGTCCAGGTTGGACTTTGGAGGCAATAAGAAAGTTGTTTACTCCAAAGTCACAGCTTAAAAATATTTCGGCGGTGCTAGGTGTGAGGCAGTGGAAAAAGGGGAAGGGAATTTGTAATTTCAGCCGGGTCTGCTTTCTGGCTCTGCCACTCACAACTGGGCAAGTTCCTTTGCAGTTTCTAGCCTCAGTTTGCTAATCTACAAAGTGGGAATGATAATACCCACCCAAGGGGATGGAGAGTGACCTGATACAAAAGAAAGCACTTTGTAAAATGGGGTATATTCCAATGCTTGCTTTGCATTATAATTCTGGTTATTATGGCCAGTCCTTTCAGGGTGGTTCCTGAAGGGAAGAAGGCAGGTTCACCCTGGGTACAAAGCCTCCCCATCTTCAAGCCACCATATATAAAAAAAGACACTTGTAAATCAGGAGCCCTCCAGCCTGACCAATTTTCCTTGCCAGCTCAGAACCTCCTGGGTGGTTAGAACAACCCCAGGGCCTGAGCACAAACTATTCTTCAGTGGGTGTCTTGAATTTACTTTGATCTGTAACTTTCCCTGCAGAACAATTTTTTTATTTTTCCAATTATAAAACTAGAATGTGCTCACTAGAGAAAATGTGGAAAATACTGAAAAGTAGAAGGAATAAAAATTTAAACCAATCCTTTCACCTTCCTCCTCCACAGAAGCCCACTTCGGTAAATATTTGGGTGTATTGCCTTCAAGTCTTTTTTTAACCTTATGCACTTATGATAATTTTTAGCAGAGCAATAGTTTCTTTTTCTTTTCTTTCTTTCTTTCTTTCTTTCTTTCTTTCTTCTTTCTTTCTTTCTTTCTTTCTTTCCTTTTTTAGGGTGTTACTGAGGTATAATTATTTTACCAAAAGCAGCACATAGTTAATGTGCACAATTGGATGACTTCAGCCTGTGTACAGCAAAACTTGCTGGTTTAGTGAATGCTCTGCCCACCTCTGGGTATTTTGATTTTAAAAAAAAAATTTTTTTTCTTTTTAAATTTATTTATTCATGATAGTCACACGGAGAGAGAGAGAGAGGCAGAGACACAGGCAGAGGGAGAAGCAGGCTCCAAGCACCGGGAGCCCGATGTGGGATTCGATCCCGGGTCTCCAGGATCGCGCCCTGGGCCAAAGGCAGGCGCCAAACCGCTGCGCCACCCAGGGATCCCAGGTATTTTGATTTTAATTTAAAATATTTA
This sequence comes from Canis lupus dingo, assembly GCF_003254725.2. Classification (NCBI taxonomy): domain Eukaryota; kingdom Metazoa; phylum Chordata; class Mammalia; order Carnivora; family Canidae; genus Canis; species Canis lupus. The sequence goes on from NC_064281.1 coordinate 56,246,463, forward strand.
AAGCTCTTTGCAGTTCTATATATAGGATCATTTTTAGCCTACTTTTTTTAAAGGTCTTATTTATAAGTAATCTCTACACTCAACATGAGGCTCGAATTCTCGACCTCAGGATTAAGAGTCATTCGTGATCTACCAACTGAGCCAGCCAGGGACCCCTAGCCTAAGATTTTCAGCAAGAATCAAGTGAAGAGGGATCCTGAAGGCCATCGAGGTGGGAGCACTCTCAGGAACAGGCCAGCAGGGGGTCAGTGCTACATCTGGCTCTGGCGCACTGGGTTCAGAGCTGGGGTTCAGACTGGCAGTGTCAATTATGGTGAGGAGAAGTTGGTTGTGGCTGTCCAGTGGGAAAAAGTTTCTTTTCATTCAGGTCTGTTCTTGAAAGCAAAGTGGAGCTCCAGCATTTACCCCTTTACCAGGTGTCTGTCTCTTGGGACTGAGGCCTTCACAGGACTTTGGGTGATGGCCTTGTTGGTGGATCCACTAGGAAGGATTGGGACAGGGGGAGCCTGCAACTGGACCAAGCAAGCTTTTGGGACAACAAACCTTGCTGGGTGGTCTCTTGTAGGTGAGAAATTCAGAATTCCCATTTTGCCTTCCTTGGCTTCCTCCCACCCCCAACTGCCCCATTCAGTGCCTCCCTGACCCTTCGAGAGAGAGAGAGAGAGAGAGAGAGAGAGAGAGAGAGAGAGAGAGAGAAAGAGGCAGAGACACAGGCAGAGGGAGAAGCAGGCTCCATGCAGGGAGCCCGATGTGGGACTCGATCCCCAGACTCCAGGATCACGCCCTGGACCGAAGGTGGCGCTAAACTGCTGAGCCCCCCGGGCTGCCTTCTTCTTCTTCTTTTTTTTAAAAGCCCCCCTTCTTTTTGGTATAAGTAAAACTGCCCTTAAGCTGAGAATGTGTAATTAGAATAGTGGGCATTTGGAGTGACTGGTATTCCTAGCCAATCAGGCCCCCCAATGCTGTTTAATAAAAGCTTGGCTATTCCCATTTGGGTTACAGTCAAGGCCTTTTCCACTCCCTTCTGCAGAATGCCCATCCCCCTCTCCGAAGCCTGGAGAAATCACCCTCCGAGGCCTGGCTCAAATATCACCTCCTTTGAAATGCTCAGGGATGCTGTCCTGGCAGGGCGCATAGCTCTTTCCTCAATGCTCCCACAGCTCTGGATTTATGTTGGTAGCAGAGTACGAAATATGTTGGGATCTGGTTCTTTCCTTCCTTTGCCCTGTCTAGGAGTTCCTAGCTAGGATGGGGCTGCGATCTTGTCTCCTATCCCAGTACCCCTAGCCCCAGTAGTAGTTGAGGAGCTTCATAAATATTCGGTGAATCAAATGATAAAATCATGAAGTTTTGCTGTCGCTCTGCTTCCTCATCTCGCTCGTTATTCCCCGTCCCCATTTTGCCACCTTCTCTTCTTCCCGCCCCCAGATTACAGTAACAACTGAATCCCATTTTCATTAAATGGGCTATTTATCTACACTTGATTGGAGAAATCTCCTTGCTATCCATCAAAATGCCTCTCCTTAGATCTGCATGCCACGTACCTTTCCTGTCCACGAATAGTTCCCCAGGAAGGGATAGCTCCTCCCCAGGGTGCCGGCGGGCCCCCTCCTGGGATGCAGAGCCAGTATTTCCCCAGAGTCCTGGTTGGGCCCCAGCGCTGGACAGAGCTTGGACGTTTGTCACCAGGACGTGGAGGGGGACGCACTAGTTCCTCAGTGAGGGAGGGGGTGGAGGGTAGGATCCAGCACTCAGTCAGCCTCCCAGGCTGGGCAGAACAAAACATGGAAGCAGCAGTGTTACTCTTGATACTTGGGTGAGAGAAAATGTTTAGAACTCTATGTGTTGTCAGTGGCACTCTAAATGAGGACAATAGGACAAAGAGGTAGGTTTTCAAAAATTTTATTAAAAAACAAAATAGATTCATAATCCTAAAAACAACACAGATTTCTCCCCACCTCCCAGTCTGCTGATCAGTCCCTTCTCCCTTGAGATTCCATCTGGATAGTCCTGAGGCCCAAACCCTGTCTCTTGGCTCCCCTCACCCAGCAAACCAGTGACCAAAGCTCTACACTTTTCTCCAGCTTCTGATGTCTCCTTTAAGAAAATAAAAATACCCCCTCCCCAACTCGCTTAAAAATAATTTTCAAAGATTAAAAACGGCATTTGTGTGTTTTTAAAAAATAAACACTTTAAATGCTGGAAATCTCTCTTCCCCTAGGCCTAGTTGAGGCCTCTGGGGTGCCTGCCTGCCTCACCCCAGGAGGCCAGTTGCCACTTGGTGCCCCTTGGAAAGTTTCAGGAAGTAATTTCTTCCAAATTTCCCCTGCAGTCACAAATTCCACACACTGCTCGCATAAACACACTGTCTTCATTACAGGCACTGCTCTTCGGCTCTGGAAACCTGATCTCTTTTTGTCAACTAGACCACATGCTTCAGATTCCCTGAAAACAGGAGAGAAAACAAAATTCAAATTCAGGTAACATATGTGAATTACACCTTAATAAAGCTGTTTTGTTTTGTTTTTAAGAAAAAAAGTACTCGCACTTTGGGGCTTGTTCTCTTACTGCTCTTGGGAACCCAGAGACCCCAAGCTACGAACAAGCCCAGGCTAGCTTGCTGGATGGAGCCATATGGCTCAGTTGCCCTGGCAACCACCAGTTACCCACAAGACGAGTGAGCGAGTGAGCAAGGCCTTTGGCAGCCAGTTGATGGCAGTGCTGGGTGAACCCAGCCCAAACCAGCAGAAGAACCGCCCAGCTGAGCCCAGCTCAAATGCCAATCCACAGAGTCATGAGATAAACAACGGTTGTAAGCCCCTCTCATGCACACACACACATTCAGGCAACTTTAGAGTTTGCTCTTCACTAACCATCAAATCTTCCACCACCGTCAACTGTCTTCCTGTGTTAGCTAGGCACAACCCTCCTAGCATTTTCTCTTGTGATCACTTGTGAAATATGAACTAGGGGCTTTCCCCTGCCTTCAGGCCTAAGAGTCTTTTAGGAAAAAGTGAGCACTTGAAATCCTACACGACTAAGCTTTAGGAATGAAAAATTTGCTTACTTGGTCTCTCCACAGCCTTCTCCTTGCCCCACTTCCCCAGGCAAACACTGGGCTCCAGACCCTCCTGACCATTTCTCCTTTAAACAGGAAGAATGCTCCATGGGGGCAGGGACCTGGGCTGTCTTACTTTTGGTTGATCACCAAAGTCTAGCAAAATGCCTCACACATAGCAGGTGCTCAATAAATGGAGGAAGGAAAGGAAAAAACACATTAGCACCCACTTGCCTATCTAATCTCATTTATGTATTTAAGGTTTTATTTATTTTTTTTAGTCATTCCTATACCCAAAATGGGGCTTGAACTCATGACCCTGAGATCAAGAGCTGCATACTTTTCTGACTGAGCCAGCCAGGTGGCCCTCTAGTTTTATTTTTAATTCTTTTTAAAGATTTTATTTATTTATTCATGACAGACACACACACACAGAGGCAGAGACACAGGTAGAGGGAGAAGCAAGCTCCATGCAGGAAGCCTGATGTGGGACTCAATCTCGGGACCCCAGGACCATGCCCTGAGTCAAAGGCAGATGCTCAACCGCTGAGCCACCCAGGTGTCCCATATTTTTAATTTTAAATTAACGTGTAGGAAAATTGACTTGATTTGTATGTGTAGGTCTATGATTCTTAACACACATATTCATGACACAGAACAGTCCCATTACACTCCAAAATTCCCTGTGCTATCCCTTGGCAGTCACATCCTCTCCTTTGCCTCTTAACACCTGGCAATCACTGACCTATTCTCCATCACTATAAGTGTTGCCTTTCATTTTCATTTTTTAAAAGATTTTATTTACTATTCATGAGAGACACAGAGAGAAAGAGGCAGAGACATAGGCAGAGGGAGAAACAGGCTCCTTACAGGGAGCCTGATGTGGGACTCAATCCTTGGACCTTGGAATCATGCCCTAAATCGAAGGCAGATGCTCAACCACTGAGCCATCAAGGGGTCCCAAGTGTTGCCTTTTTTAAAAAAAAGATTTTATTTATTTATTTAATTATTTATTTATGATTTTTAAAATATTTTTTATTTATTTGAGTGAGAGAGAAAGCACAAGCAGGGAGGAGGTGGGTGGGGCAGAGGGAGAGGGAGAAGCAGACTCCCCATTGAGCAGGGAGCCCCATGTGCGGCTCAATCCCAGGACCCTGGGATCATGACCTGAGTGGAAGGCAGATGCTTAACCAACTGAGCCACCCAGTCATCCCTCAGTGTTGCTTTTTTGAGAATGTCATGTGAATGGAATTTTTAAAGAGCATATAACCTTTTAGGACTGGCTTCTTTTGTGCAGTATAATGCCCATGCCTGTCATGAAATCTTTTAGGAGTATGAGCAGTTTATTCCTTTTTCGAGGTGTACTTAACCTTTTTTTTTTAAGATTTATTTATTTATTTATTTTTAAAGATTTATTTATTTATGATAGACATAGAGAGAGAGAGAGGCAGAGACACAGGAGGAGGGAGAAGCAGGCTCCATGCCGGGAGCCCGACGTGGGACTCGATCCCGGGACTCCAGGATCACGCCCTGGGCCAAAGGCAGATGCTAAACCGCTGCGCCACCCAGGGATCCCCAGTACTTAACCTTTTAATTATTAAATTATTATAGATTTATAGGAAGTTGCAAAAGATACCAGGAGGTACCCTTCATCAAGTTTCTCCAAGCGGCAACATCTTTCATGATGATTATTGGATATTAAACCCAGGAAATGGACATTGGTACAACATCACAGACCACATTCAGATTTCATCAGTTTTACACACACACACTTGTGCGTGTGTATGTGTCTGTAAGTGTATAGTTCATTGCAGTTTTATCACATATACATTTGTGTAATCTCCACCACAAGAAGATACAGAACTTCATTCCATCATCATAAAGATTTCCCTCATGCTACCTGGTTACAGTAACTTCCCTTTAATCCCTGACCTTTGACAACCATTAATCTGGTCTTCAGTTCTATAATTTTGTATATAACTTTTTGAGATTGGCTTTCTTCATGCAGTATTCTGCCCTTGAGATCCATTTAAGTTGTTGTTCCTTTTTACTACAGAGAAGGATTCCATGGTCTGGATGCACCAGAGTCTGTTTAACCATTCGTGTGCTGAAGGGCATCTGGATTGTTTCTAGATTGGGGCTATTACACATAGAGCTGCTATGACCATCTATGTATGTGTTTTTGTGTGAATGTAGTTTTCATTTCTCTGGGATAAATGCCCAAGAGTGCAGTTGCTGGTTTATATGTAGCTGTATGTTTGGTTTGAAAACTGTCAAACTGTTCTCTGGAGTGGTCATACCATTAGTTTTCTGGAATGGTCATACCATTTTCCATCAGCAATATATGGGCTATCTAGTTTCCCAGCATTTTTTAAAAAAATTATTTATTTATTTGAGAGAGAGAGAGAGAGATAGAGAGGACAGGGGGAGGGGCAGAAGCAGAGGGAGAGAGAGTATGCACAAGCAGATTCCTCAATGAACACAGAGCCAGACTTGGGGCTCGATCTCAGGACCCTGAGATCATGACCTGAGCTGAAAGCAAGGCTCGGCAAGACTCGGCTGCTTAACCAACTGAGCTACCCAGGCTCTCCATTTTCCCAGCACTTTTGTCAGCATTTGGTGGTGTCACTAGTTTTTATTTTGGCCATTCCAATAGGTGTGTAGAGATCTCTCATTGTGGTCTCCATTTGCATTTTCCAAATGGCTAATGATACTGAATATCTTCATGTGCTTATTTGCCGTCTGTGTATGTCCTCTTTATGTCTTTTGCTAATTGGATTTTTTTTTTTTACTGTTGAGGTTGGAGAGTTCTTTATATATTCTAGATACAAAGCTGTTGTTAGACATATGATTTGCGAATATTTTATCTCAGTATGTAACTTTTCTTTTCATTCTCTTAACTCTTGCAAAACAAAAGTTAATTTTTCAGATCATGTTTTTGATGTTTTAAAGCCTGAAGCTCATCATCTCTGGACAATCTTTGATTCTTCATCTCTTAGTTCAAGCTTCCTTCACAGCTAATGAGTTGCCAACCCTAACCTCAAGATGCCTCTCAACTCTGTCCTCTCCTTTCCATTCCACTGTCTCCAACTTAGTCACATCTCTCATCACTTAGGGAACTGTTATTGCCTCTTCACTGGTGCCCCAGCCTCTGGAGCTGTCCCCCATACAATTGCTAGCTGTGATCACATGCCTCCCCTGCTCCAAAAATCCTTCAGCAGCTCCTCACTATCTATGAATAGAGTCCAACACCTTAGCTTAAGTGTGCCCCATCCATACTTTCCTATCTCCATGTGGGCCTTTGCAAGGATATGTTACATTTACTGAGGAAAACCTAGAGGGAATCCCGATGCTGAAGCTAGGAGTCCTTCTAAGTGTAGCCAGAGCTTGATGAATGAGTGAATGCATGGATAAACAAAATTCCATGTCCAAGAATTCCAACAACACATGTACACAGAAAGGAAAGGTGGGTGCTGTACTCTGCTGCTTTGTCTAACTCTCCAGTTACATTTGGAGGCAATTAAGAAAAACAACAGAAATAATTTCCGCCAAAAGTTGATGATGAGCAATACTGAGTTTGGGTAACAATAAAAATGTATGCTTAAATAATGCCCATTGTTTCCTCCTCATGTCTAGCTTTTCCAACAGTGGGTGGCAGCCTGAGAAAATTCTAAAGGCCAGCATGGTTTGGGGCTTGGGGAGACACAGAGTACAGACCAGAGGAGGCAAACACAAATGCTTATAGAGGCCAAGAATGCACTGTATGTGAGTCAAACAGATTGGGGGCAAGATGTATGGAGCCTTCTTGATCTTTTGTTTTTCTTATTTTGAATCATGACATGAATATAAGAAATAGTTCCCTTTCTTCTTAATTCTATTACAAATGAAAATAAAACCAAAGCATTGTAAGTGAAATGATAAATGGAAATTCACACTTGGCCTAGGGTAGGAGATACAACAGGGAATGGTGGGGTTTGCGGCAAAGAGAAGAACAGCTGTGACTCAATCCCAGACATTTATTGCTGTACAGGAAAGTAGGCCCAGTGTGACCAGATCTTTCCATTTTCCAAGAAAAGGCAGAAATTCCCATTTTTATGCAAAGTTTCCACAGTGTTAAATATGGACAGTTGCTTTACACTTTTTAAGATATCAGTAGGTGAGTCCAAATAAAACAATTTTGGAGGCAAGATGTGGCTCATGGGCTCCGGGTTTGTGATCTCTGAGTTATCTCTGGGACAGTTCTGACTTATATTCACAACACCCCATTTCATCTTCAAATATCTTGGTTTGGATAATATATTATTGTATCATCATCCTACCTCTGATATAGAAGAAGGAATACTGAATTGAGGGCCTGGGTTCCATTGATTCACCAACTGATTGATTCATTTGTTCATGTATTTATTCCATCAACATTTATGGAGTATCCATTCTTTACCAAGCACTAGGTGCTGGTGAGTACTCTCTTGAGTTGTTGTTTTTTTTAAATTATTAGACTTTATTTTTTATTATTTATTATTTTTATTTTTTAAAGATTTTATTTATTCATGAGAAACACACACAGAGAGAGAATGCCAGAGACACAGGCAGAGAGAGAGGCAGGCTCCATGCAGGGAGCCAGACGTGGGACTTGATCCTGGGACTCTAGGGATTACGTCCTGGGCCGAAGGCAGGTGCCCAACCCCTGAGCCACCCGGGGATCCCCTAGACTTTATTTTTTAAAGCAGCTTTAGGTTTACAGAAAAACTGAGCAGAAAGTACTAAGAGTTTTCACATCCTCCTGCCTCTTGTCTCCCCTGACAGGCAGTGTCCCCTATTATCAACATTTTGCATTAGCATGGTACATTTGTTATAGGTGATAAATGAATATGGATACACTATTTTTTTTTATTTTTTTACAAGATTTTATTTATTCATGAGACACACACACACACACACACACACACACACAGGCAGAGACACAGGCAGAGGGACAAGCAGGCTCCATGCAGGGAGCCCGATGTGGGACTCGATCCCGGGACTCCAGGATCAGGCCCTGGGCTGAAGGCGGCACTAAACTGCTGAGCTACCCGGGCTGCCCTGGATACACTATTATGAAGTAAAATCCGTAGTTTATATGAGGGTTCACTTTTGGTGTTGTACAATCCTATGAGCTTTGACAAGTGTATTATGATATGTATTCACCATTCCAGTATCATACAGAGTAGTTTCACTGCCCTGAAAATCCTGTGCAGCATATAGTTGGAATCATATGGTATGCAGCCTTTACAGACTGTCTTCCTTCACTCAGCAGTATGCACTTAAGTTTCTTCCACGTCTTTTTGGCTTGAGAGTTCATTTGTATTTCGCGTGGAAAAATATTTCATTGTCTGGATGTACCATAGTTTGTTTATTCACTTATCTACTGAAGATCATCTTGGTTGCTTCCAAGTGTTGGCAATTATGAATGAAGTGGCCATAAATATTAAAATGCAGGTTTTTGGATGGACATGGGTTTTTTAATTTATTAGAGTAAACAGCAAGGAGTGCAATTGCTGGATCATATGTGTGATACCTTTGGAAGAAACTGCCACTTGTCTTCCAAAGTGGTTGTACCATTTTGCATTCCCACCAGCAAAAATGAGAGTTCCTGTTGTTTCACATCTTTGCCAGCATTTGGTGTTGTCAGTGTTTTGGTTTTTAAGTATTCTAATAGGCATATAGTGGTAGCTCATTGTTTTAATTTGCAATTCCTTAGTGACAGGATAGTGAACATATTTTCATACATTTACTTGCCATTTGTCTATCTTCTCTGGTGAGGTGTCTATTAAGGTCTTTGGCCCATTTGTTAATTGGGTTGTTGTTTTCTTTATTGTTGAGTTTTAAGAGTTCTTTGTATATTTTGATACCAGTCCTTTGTTTTTTTTAAAAAATATTTTATTTATTCATTCATGAGAGACACACAGAGAGAGGCAGAGACATAGGCAGAGGGAGAAGCAGGCTCCTCACAGGGAGGCTGATGCAAGACTCAATTCCCAGATCCCAGGCTGATGCAGGACTCAATTCCCAGACCCCAGACTCAATTCCCTGCCCCATGCCCTGAGCCAAAGGCAGACACTCCACTGCTGAGCCACCCAGCCGTTCCTATTTTTAAGTTTTAAAAAATATTTTATTTATTTATTTGAGAGAGAGTGTGTGCATGTGAGACAGAGAGCATGGGCCAGAGAAGAGGCAGATGGAGAGGGAGAAGCAGACTCCCCGCTGAGCAAGGATCCAGACATGGGGCTCAATCCCAGGACTCTGGGATCATGACCTGAACCAAAGGTAGACACTTAACTGACTGAGCCACCCAGGCACCTCTGCTTAGTATATTTTAAAACCTACACTAAAATGAATACAACTATTAAAGTGAAAAATATCTTTGTGTCATCTCAAATTGTCTCTCACACAGAGGCACATTGTGGGAAAAATCACTGTAGGGATTGCTCTTAGACAGCAGGTACCCAGGCTTCTCTGCTGCTTCTAGTATCTGAGAACCTTGAATGGTGCCCCCCACCCCTGACCCCCTGCCATCCAGCTCCCTCAACCCAACCTGGTCCCCATCTGTGTCCATTTATTTCACAAGCCTTTATTGAAGTCTACATTGGGCTGGCCCTGTGCTAGGTGCTCAGGTCACAAGGGAGAACAAAACACAGTTCTTGCCCTCAAGTTCTCAGTCTAGTGGGGAAGGCATATATGGAGACAAACACATCATGTTCCCTAACAAGGTGATAAAATATCAGTGTGTACAGAGTGCCAAGGACATACAGAGAGGGTATGGAGGGCTTCACAGAAGAGGCAGCATCTTCAAGGGCAAAGCTAGAGAGAATGATCCAGGCACAACTGGATAGGTAAAGGCAACAGCAAAGTTTTTGTGGCCAGACCACAGGATGATGGTCAGGGAAGGGGGCAATGAGGTTGGAGAGATGGCCAGAGGCCAGATCATCAAGGGCCTAGAAGGCTGTGGCCTTATCCTAGAGGCCATGGGGAGCCTCTGAATAATTTTAAGATGGGGAGGAGGTCCATCTAGCTTGATCTAGGGCTAAAGGAAGTTTTCTACCTGCTGCCCCATCACAACCATGTTTGAGGGGGTTCTCACTCTCTACCTGGGAACAATGGCAGAACAAAGGATTTCTATGAAGCCGTGGGCATGTGCTGATATGGAACGCTGATTTAATTTTAGCTCTTAATTGTCAACTGTATTGCTTGCCTTAGAATGTAGATCCCTCTTGTCACCAGAAAGCCTTTCAGTGACAATTAAATATAATCACCAATTACCATTTGTCTGCCTCTGACCTGAATTAGAACCTGAGGCTGTGGATTAATCCCACCAAGCTTCTGGCATCTGTAGGATATCGGCACTTAAAAGATACTACTCTGATGGCTAGGGTGCTCTGGTCTTAGCTTGCAAGGGACTACTGCAACTTCAAACAGAATCAAAGCAATTTCTAAAATAGCTTATGATTCATTTTTTCTCCCCTCCTGTGCCTAAATCTGCTGGCTCCATGTGGAGGGATAGGCACAAGTAACTGTAGAGGTGACATCACAGGAGTGGGCTGCTTGTCTGCCAGCCAGCCTGTGGAGCTTGGCCTGGAGTGGTTTATCTCCTGGGCAGGGCAATGCCTCCCAGGCATTTTGGAGTCACAACTCCAGGTTCCTTTGTCCATGTGCTTTCTCCATATTTCTTTTTCAGACAAAAATTCTGGGCTGGGAAATCCAAGATAATGGGAATAGCAGTGGCAGGAAGAAGAATACAGCCTTACATCTGTATAATGCTTTAAGAGTTGTGAAATCCATTTGCTCCAGTTTGCTCCACCCAAACACCAGTGGGAAATGGAAGCTGGGATTTTAGGCCCGAACTGGAGATAAACTCTCCTTCTCTTGCACCAAGGGGCTAAATGCTAACATTCCCTGTTTACCCCAAGGCACATCATGATTAGGCCTTGGATACCACCAGAAGGTCAGAGTGCTTTCAGTATCTAGGTGCTTCCTGTAAAATAAATTTTTCATCACAAATTGCCTGGCAGGCACAATCTATTAACCATGCCATCCTGATTGTGCCAACAAGTAGTGCCAGTCTTGGCACCACCAACTACTTCTGTACACCCTGGTTTACAGTCCCAATGGTCCCAAAGACCTTTACTGGAGACAAAGTCATGGCTGCTAACTGTGAAGCCCTGAAGGTAGGGTGTGTCATGAACATCTGGAAGTGCCAACAGCTTCCAGAGCAGCTCAAGGGTCTGTGAAAGGAAAAACTGCAATCCGAGTCACACTAGCCACCACAGCGGATCCTGAGGTGAAGGGCCATTGAGCTCAGTCATGAACAGCTGAGGAGTAGGGTGGACGGATTCTTTCCTTGGAGGAGCTATAAAAATAGTTCTGCATTGATCTCATGTTTGCTGTCTGATGTTCCAACACGGGTCCCAGCACAGCTTGCTGTCCCCAGTGCTCTACTGCTACAGTCAGCATGAGAAGTCTCCCAGCCTAGCTTCCCTTCCCTGATGTCCCCAGCATCATGGCTGCCAGGCTGGAAACCAAAGGGGTGGCATACTCTCGCTGGGTCTTCTTGGTTTTAGATTAGATTTCAGCATTGTGTGTGTGCGCATGTGTGATGCCTGTGGTAGCAGTGAGCCACAGACGCTCATCAGTCTTGTAAGAGTGGTGGGTAACCCTGCTGTTGCTACTGTAGCTGCCATTGCCACCACCATGCAAATTCAGAATGACCCAGTGAAAGACCATAAATGCTGGTCAGTGCCATGAAAACGTCATCTTTGTAAACCAAGATGCTGTACTCAGGCCATTCTGTCGGAAATCTTGGCGGGGTATAAAAGTGACCCTTTTGAAAGTTGAATCTGTAAACTTGTATGTAGAAAGTGACTGGCAGAACAGAACAGATCATCACCTCCAAAGCAGAGAGGCCTTCCAGAACTTATTTTCCAGCTAACGGGGGATATGTGCACCTATGAAAATTGATTAAGGATCACTGCTTCAGCCTCTTTTAAGAGACGTGAATAAAAATCTTGGCTTGGGACTGCCTCCTCTCTGGTTGACTGATTTTTCAATTGATTTGTATTTATTAGCTAATGAAATTAAAGTTGTAAAAATGATAACAGAAACACAATAAATCTCCCCCACAACTGGCTGTTTCTATGTCACTATGGTACATTCCTCACTTTGATTACTTCAAAGTCTTATTTTGTTCTCAATTATTCTGTTTTTCTGGCACTGGAGAAAATCAATTTGTTTTATTTTCTCTTATTCATGCACTCGATTATGCTCTTCGGGCACATTTAATCACTTTGATGTTTTCATTTTATGGCCCGTCTCTAGGCACTTCGGTTGCATTGCTGCCAACGGGCAAGCAGGACTAATTTGCATGTCACAATAGACTTGAAATCCTAACTCAATTTCGAAATCTTTATGAAATCTCCTTCCAAAATATGCTTGGAGCTGCAAAGAGGCAGAACGATGTGGGTAAACCAGAAGCCTATAAAGACGTTTCTCTTTCTCAAAACACTGAGAGCTCTTAGGTGGCCTGACTGTAGCTTGGGAATGTCACTGTCCAGGTAAAGCAGAGGAGTCCACAGGATGGGATGTCTGTAGAGCTTCCCCTGGAAGTTTGAGGAGAGAATCCTGCAAAGACTGTCCCTCAGCGTCAAGGCCAGGGAGGCTGGGTCTGCTTACTCTGGCATAAAATGCCTATCAGCACTGCTGGATTTGGCAGCTATACTAAAGACAGCACCTGAATCTCAGTTGGTTAAAGGGCCTCCGGGTAGACTGAGGGAATTGTCAACACTAAGGCATTCCAGAACTGTGAGTGTTTTACCTTATTTTCTCTAATAAATTCTTTTGAAAAATAGAAAAATGCAGTTTATTTTTTTTAACATTTCAAGTTTTTATTTACATTCTAGTTAGTTAACATATAGTGTAATATTAGCTTCAGGAGTAGAATTTAGTGGTTCATCACTACAAGTGTCCTCCTTAATGCCCATCACCCATTTAGCCCATCCCCTACCTCCATCTCTCCCTCCCTCCATCAATTCTCAGTTTGTTCTCTGTAGTTAAGTCTATCTTCTCTAATAAGTTCTAATCTCTTTCTTGCACCTTGATTATTTTAGAGCTAAAAGCTGGAGGGTAGTAAGGGATATAATTGCTTTAAGCATGTACTTTGAGCAAACAGAAAAAAAAGCTTAATTAAACACATTAGAGTTCTCGAAGTTTTCTTCAAAAAAAAATTTTTTTTCGTATACAACTACCAGCAACTCCACCAGGAAGAAGAAAAATTCCATATTTCCTTTTCTAAACTTTGGGCATGACCTTCAGTTTCTCATGTGGAATCCCAGCTCCCTCACTTGCTCTGTGACCTACAAAATAATCGAACTCCCTAAGTCTCAGTTCTCTCATCTGCTGAATGGAGCTAATAACATTATCTATCTCAGAGACAGATTTGCTTCCCAAACTTCAATACTGTCAAGAAATTTGTCATATTTACATACCACTTATGTGGAGACCTCTCTTATACCAACTGCGCTTTAAAGAAACCTAACCTTAAGAAAAAAATGAAAAAGAAAACATTTAACTTTATCCTAAGCAACAATATCTGTGAAATCATCAGTTTGATGTGACAGTTATATTTCTCTCTAATACACACTAAAACATATACAGTTGACCCTTGAACAACATGGTTTGAACAGCATGGGTCCACTTACACATGGATTTTTTTACAGTATAGTACTGTAAATGTATTTCCTCTTTCTTATAATTTTTATGATATCATTTTTTAAAATATTTTATTTATTTATTCATGATAGACATAGAGAGAGAGAGAGAGAGAGGCAGAGACACAGGCAGAGGGAGAAGCCGCTCCCCGTGGGGAGCCCGATGGGGGACTCGATCTGGGGGACCTCGGGATCATGCCCTGAGCCAAAGACAGATGCTCAACCACTGAGCCATCCAGGTGTCCCTGATATCATTTTCTTTTCTCTACCTTACTTTATTGTAAGAATACAAAAACACGAATTCAAAGTGATACAAGCAACCCTATGTTTACAGCAACTTTATTTATTTATTTATTTTTAAAGATTTTATTTATTTATTCATGAGAGAGAGAGAGAGAGAGAGAGAGAGGCAGAGACAGAAGCAGGCTCCATGCAGGGAGCCCGACGCGGGACTCGATCCTGGGTCTCCAGGATCACACCCTGGGCCGAAGGTGGTGCTAAACCGCTGAGCCACCTGGGCTGCTCAGCAGCATTATTTATAATAGCCAAGATATGGAAACAGCCTAGTGTCCATCGATTGAAGAATGGATAAAGATGTGGATATATATGGTATATATATAATATAATATAATATAATATAATATAATATAATGATGTGATATATATAGTATTCCATTATATATATATCACATCTTATATTATATATATATAATATATATATCACATCTTATATATAATGGAATATTATTCAGCCATAAAAAGAATGAAATCTTGGCATTTGTGACAACATGGATAAAGCTAGAGAGTATAATGTTAAGCGAAATAAGTTAGCCACAGAAAGACAAATACCATATGGATTCACTCATATGTGGAGTTTAAGAAAGAAAACAAATGAGTAAAGGAAAAAAGAGACAGAGAGAGAAATCAAGAAACAGACTCTTAATTATAGAGAACAAACTGATGGTTACCAGAGGGGAGGAGGTCGGGGGATAGGTTAAATAAGTGATGAGGATTAAGGAGTACACTTGTGATGAGCACCAGGTGATGTATGGAATTGTTAAATCACTGTATTGTATACTTGAAACTAATATAACATTGTATGTTCATTAATGGGAATTAAAATACTTAAAAAAGAATACAGTACACAATATATATACAAAATATGTGTTGATTGTTTATGTTTCAGTAAATTTTCTGGTCAACAGTAGGTTATTAGTAGTTAAGTTTTTGGGGATTCAAAAATGATATGCATTTGTGTCTACCCAGGGACGCCAAAAAACAAAGATAAAAATTAAAAAAAAAAACAAAACAAAAAGTTAAATGTAGATTTTTCAAGTGTGTAGGGTGTTGGTGCCCCTAACAGTCACATTGTTCAAGGGTCAACTATACATTAAACATACCAAATCCATTCCTACCTTAGGGTTTATCTTACTCTTCTTTTTATCTAGAATGTTTTTCATCCCAATTTTTGCAAAGCTCCTTCCCTTACTTCATTAAGCTCTATTCCCAAATGTCATTTCCTCAGGGAGGGCTTTACTGACCACCTATCTAAAATAGCATCCCCATCGGAATTTATCAGTAACCAATATCAAATATTTATTTATTTGCTTATTGTCTATCTTCCTCACTAGAATGTAAGCTCCATGATGGACAAGGCCTTTACGTGTCCTATTTACATCTCTATTACCAGTGCCTACAGTAGTGTCTGGCACATATCTACACCAAATATGTATTTGTTAAATGTATGAAACATTAAAATAAAAAATTAGCTTAGCAGCAACCAGGATCCCCTTCCACCAGAGAAGGCAGAGTGGAAAGCCAGAATTTTTATCCCTGTTCAATGGCAAGGAGGCTCACCCACTGCCATCAGTAGAGACCACATGGGGAGCAGCAATAAGGTGCCACTTTCATTCTCAGCCAGATGGTATCAGTGGAGTTCTAATAGGGAACCTGAATTTCTACTCTGCTCAGTGGTAATGAAGTGTCCCACTTTCCCCACAGGCAGTCAATGGCAGCTAAGTGGGGAACCTAGACTTTTATCACCAACTGGAAGTAATGAGGTGGTGCTCCCCTCCTCTGCCATCATAATGTCAGAGGAAGCCTGCTAAAATAGAAGATTTAAAGAAGATACAGAGTTCATAAAAATATCAAAAATATTCAGGATACAATAGAAAATCACCCACACCAAGAAACAGGAAACTATCAATTTGAATGGGAAAAAGACAATCAACAGATGTCAACATAGAGATAACATAGAAGTTGGAAATACCTGACAAGGAGTTTAAAGAGGCCATCATAAAAGTACTTCACTGAGCAATTATGAACATGCTTGAAAAAATAGAAAATAAGTCTCAGCAAAGTGATAGAAGAAATAAAAAAAACTAAATGGAAATTTTAGAACTAAAAGATACAAGTGAAATAAAAAACTCAATAGATAGGCTCCATAGCAGAGTGGAGGGAGGTAGGAGAGGAAAACTCAGTAAACTGGAATATAGAACAATAGAAATTATCCAATTTGAGGGGATCCCTGGGTGGCTCAGTGGATTAGCACCTGCCTTCGGCCCAGGGCATGACCCTGGAGTCCTGGGATCAAATCCCACATCGGGCTCCCTGTGTGGAGCTTGCTTCTCTCTCTCTCTCTCTCTCTCTCACGAATAAATAAATAAAATCTTTAGGGAATCCCTGGGTGGCTCAGCCTGCCTTTGGCCCAGGGCGTGATCCTGGAGTCCTGGGATCGAGTCCCACATCAGGCTCCTTGCATGGAGCCTGCTTCTTCCTCTGCCTGTCTCTCTCTCTCTCTCTCTTTCTCTCTGTGTCTCTCATGAATAAATGAATAAAATCTTTAAAAAAATCTTAAAAAAAATAAATTTCCCAATTTGAAGAAAAGGCAAAAAATGGTCTGAGAAAATGGGAAAAACCTCAAGGACCATGTGGAACTATGGTAATAGATCTAACCTTCATGGGGCATCTGGGTGGCTCAGTCAGTTGAGCGACTGACTCATGGTTCCAGCTCAGGTCATGACCTCAGGGTTGTGAGACTGAGCCCCACATCAGGCTCTGTGCTCAGTAGGGAGTTTGCTTGAGATTCTCTCTCTGCCCCTCCCCTTACTCTCTGTCTCTCTCTCTCAAATAAATCTTTTTAAAAAAGGATCTAACACATTCATGTCACCAAAGTCCCAGAGGGCAAGGAGAAAGGGGATAGGACTAAAAAAGAATTTCAAGTAATCACTAGGGGCACCTGGGTGGCTCTATGGTTGAGTGTCAGCCTTTGGCTCAGGTCATGATCCCGGGGTCATGGGATCGAGTCCCACATCAGGCTCCCTCCAGGGAGCCTGCTTCTCCTTCTGCTTATGTATCTGCTTCTCTGTATCTCTCATGAATAAATAAAAAAATTAATACCCCCCCAAATGGCTAAAGATCCCCCAAATTTGGCAAATTTGGCCTATAGATTCAAGAATCTGACTGAACTCCAAACTGGATAAATCCAAAGAAATCCATGTCAAGACTCATCATAATCAGATTCCTGGAAAAAAAGAAAGGGAAAAAAAATCTGGAAAGCAGCAAAAGAGAAGCAAACCCTTATCCTATAAGGGAAAGATAATTCAAATGACAGTGGTTTTCTCATTAAAAACCATGGAGGCCAGAGGAGGTGGTAAAATATTTTTCAGGTGATACAAGAAAATAACTGTCAACCCAGAATTCTAGGTCTATGAAAATATTTTTCTGGAATGAAGGGGAAATAAAAATATCTCAAAGGAAGGAAAACTAAGAGAATTTGTTGCCACCAGACCTACCCTAACAGAATAGCTAAAGGAAGTTTTTGCAATGGAAAGGTAATGATAACAGAAGGAATCTTGGAACATCAGGAAGGAAGAAAGAACAATGGAATGAGTAAAATATGAATAAACATAAATATACCAGGTTTTTTCCTCCTCTTCAGTTTTCCAGATTATGTTTGATGATTGAAACAAAAATTATAACACTGATGTAGTTTTAAATGTATGTAGAGGAAATACTTAAGGCAATTATATTATAAATGGGAGATAGGAAAGAACTTAAAGGTAGGTAAGATTTCTACACTTCATTCAAACTGGTAAAATGTTGATACTAGTAGACTGTAGTAAGTTAGGTATGTATAATATGTACCCAGAATGGCCACTAAAAAGCCTACATAGAGAGATACAATCAAAACCACTAGAGATGATGGGGATCCCTGGGTGGCTCAGTGGTTTAGTGCCTGCCTTCGGTCCAGGGCGTGATCCTGGAGTCCTGGGATTGAGTCCCACATCAGGCTCCCTGCATGGAGCTTGCTTCTCCCTTTGCCTGTGTCTTTGCCTCTCTCTCTCTCTGTGTGTCTCTCATGAAAAAATAAATAAAAAAATTAAAAAACCCCACTAGAGATGAATCAAAATGAAATTTGAACAGAGGTATAAGTCACCAACAGTAAAGGATGAAAAAGAAAACAGAGAAAGAACAGAGGGAATAAAGAGAAAACAAAAAATCAAATGGCGGATTTAATCCCTAATATATCAAAATTACACTGAATGTAAATTATCTAAATACATTAGTTAAAGACAAAGATTGGTAGAGTGGCTAAAAAAAATCATCCAACTATATGCTGTCCATAAGAAGCTCAGTTCAAGGGCAGCCCCGGTGGCAGAGCGATTTAGCGCCACCTGCAGCCCAGGGCCTGATCCTGGAGACCCGGGATCGAGTTCCGCGTTGGGCTCCCTGCATGGAGCCCGCTTCTCCCTCTGCCTCTCTCTCGCTTGCTCTGTATCTCTCATGAGTAAATAAAATAAAATCTTTAAAAAAAAGCTCACTTCAAATATGATGTTAGCAGGTTGAAAGTAAAAGCAAAATATATGCCACGCAAACAATCAGTAGTGGCTATACTCACATCAGATAAAGTAGACTCCAGAGCAAAGAAAATTACCATGGACAGAAAGGGACATTACATAATGGTGAAAGGGTCCAAGAAGAGATATAGCAATCTGAAATGTATATGCACCAAACAACAGAGCTTCAGGATACATGAAGCAGAAGCTGATAGAACTAGAAAGAGATTTGCAATTAGAATTGGAGACTTCAACATTCCTCTCTTTGCAATTGATAATAGAACAAGACGGAAAATGACAAAAGAATATAGAAGAACTCAACAATGCTATCAGCCAATAGGATCTAATCGACACTGATAGAACATTCCATCAAACAGAATACACATTCTTTTCTAGCACTTACAGAACATATGCCAAAGTAGATCATATACTGGGCCATAAAACAAATCCCAACAGTTGAAAAAAATTGAAATTATACAGCACATGTTTTCTGACCACAATGGTATCAAGGTAGAAATGAAAAACTTCCTGAAAAAGAAAGCTCCAGGCCCAGATGGTCTCTTTGCAGAATTCTACTAAAAAGGGGAAATAAAGCCAATTCTACCCTATCTATTGCAGAAAATAGAAGAGGAGGGAACACTCCCAAACTCACTTTATAAGGCAGTATTGGCCTGATACTGAAAGCAGATGTTGACAGCACAAAAAAGAAAAGGACAAGCTAATATCCCTCATGAATATAAGATGCAAAATCCTCAAGAAAGTATTAGCGAATAGAATTCAGCAATATATGTAAAAATCATACACAATGACCAAGCGGAGTTTATTCCAGATATACAAGGCTGGTTCAAAATTTGAAGGTCAGTCAAGGTAACCTACTATATTAAAAGGCTAAAGAATAAAAATTATATATAAAAATAAAAATTACATATATATCAGTATTAGTGTGAAATGATGCAGAAGCAGCATTTACCAAAATTTAACACTCATTCGTAACAAAAGCTCATAAAACTAGGAATATAAAGGGGGTACTGCTTCAACTTGATAAGGAAGATCTACAAAAACCTATAGCTAACATCATTCATAGTGGTGAAAGACTGAGTGTTTTTCCTTTGAGTTCTGGAACAAGGCAAGGATGTCTGCTCTCACCATTCTTATTTAACATAGTATTGGAAGTATAAGGCAGTGCAATACAGCAAGAAAAGGAAACAAAAAGCATACAGATCATAAAGGAAGAAATAAAACTGTCTCTATTTGTAGATAAGTGGTGATTTATGTAGAACATTCTAAGGAATCTATAAGAAAACAGAACTAATAAGTAAGTTCAGCAAGGTCACAGGATCTAAGTGCAATATACAAAAATTGTATTTTTTATACAGTAACAATAAACACATGGAAACCAAAGTGAAATATACAATAACTCAAAGAAAAACTTAGGTACAAAATGTGTTTAGGATCTGTATGCTGCAAATTACAAAATGCTGAAGAAGGAAATAAAAAAGCTCTAAGTAAATGGAGAAACAAACCATGTTCATGGATTGGAAGACTCAATACAATAAAGATGTCAATTCTTCCCAAATTGATATCCAGGTTTAACACAATTCCTAACAAAATCACATTAAGGTATTTAGTCATTATAGACCAAATTATTCTAAAGCTTATATGGAAAGCAAAGGAACTAGTATAAGCTAAAAATTTTGAAAAAGAAAAAAAGGAATCACACCTGATTTAAGGTTTATCATATAGCTACAGTGATCAAGACTGTGAGGAGGAATAAACACATAGCTCAACAGAGCAGAAGAGAAAACTCAGAGACTGCTGCCTTGGAGTGAATGAGAATTTTGGGAAGGAATGTCGCCCTAGGGAGCTATCTGGATTTTATAGCCTTCTACTAGACAAAAGAGACTTTACATCATGAGTCAAGGGAAAATCTGCTCCCTTGAGCAGATAGATGAAAGCACCTTAGAATTACTAGGGGTACCTAAGAAAGGAAACAGCACCTGAGAGATATAAAATGCCTACCTTCCAGTCCCTATCTTTTCAGCTGTGTATAGGTGCAGTTACCAGGTTTTGTAAACCAAAAGTTGGGACATAGGTCTGATAAAATAATAATAATAATTGGGATGCCTGAGTGGCTCAGTGGTTGAGCATCTGCCTTTGGCTCAGGTCCTGATCCCACGGTCCTGGGATCAAGTCCCGCATAGAGCTTCCTGTGAAGAGCCTGCTTCTCCCTTTGTCTGTGTCTCTGCCTCTCTCTCTGTGTCTCTCATGAATAAATAAATAAAACCTTAAAAAATAATGATAATAATAATAATAAACTCAAACACATAGGGATGCCTGCGTGGTGCAGTCAGTTGAGCACCTGACTCTGGGTTTTGACTCAGGTCATGATCTCAGGGTTGTGGGATTCAACATATCAAAACAGAACACATCAAGTATTTGTTTCTGTAAAACTATCCCCCTTCCTCCAACAGCTTCCCATCCCAGTTGGTATCCAGGCTGGGAAGCTCAGAATCATCTTTACTTCTTCTTTTCTTTTTGATCCCCTATACATGACCTACTTCCAAGTGTTGATATTCTTTTCAAACATTTCTTAACCATCTGGGAGGAACAGCATAGGAGGTATCTTACTACCACTGTTCTGGTCCAGGCTCTTGCAGGCTCACTCTTGGAATACCACCACGATTCATTCAAATAACACTGCATCATGTTATGTCCTAATTCCAGAACCTAGAATGGCTCCCACTTTATTGTATCCAATATGGACTACTCAGCCTGAAATTCAAGGGAACTTGCAATCTGCCTCTGTCACCCACCTATCTGAGTTTCCCTTGTTTATGAACACTTCCTCATTCTTATCAATTTAAATCCTCCAAGCCTTTTGAAAGCAGTCTCCCTAAAATCTTACTCCCTCACTTCTACATAGCAACAGCCTTATTATTTCCTGATCTGTTTAAGGGGTTAATTTTGTCTCCTTCTCTAGAATTCTCAGCTGTTTATTAGAAGCAGAGACTATGTTTTAAACTTCTCTTATACCTCTCATGGTACTAAGAACATGGGAGGCTCCAAAAAACATTCATTGATTGATTTAGTTGGGCTCTGAAGTAGACACATATTCATACTTCTTAAAATTAACCTGGTTCACAACCTTACTTTGGGAGACATTGCAGGGTGGAAAGGGTTTACTAGGGGCAATGGAAAAAAAGCAGATAGGGGATGATGAGTAGACTTGACTGAGCAATACTGCTAAGGAATGGATGGCACTAGGTCTGGATTCAAATCCTGAGGTCGCCACTTACTTATTACATGCTTATGGGCATGTTACACCATGTCTTTCTTTTTTTTTTTAATTTATTTTTTATTGGTGTTCAATTTACTAACATACAGAATAACCCCCAGTGCCCGTCACCCATTCACTCCCACCCCCCGCCCTCCTCCCCTTCTACCACCCCTGGTTCGTTTCCCAGAGTTAGCAGTCTTTACGTTCTGTCTCCCTTTCTGATATTTCCCACACATTTCTTCTCCCTTCTCTTATATTCCCTTTCACTATTATTTATATTCCCCAAATGAATGAGAACATATAATGTTTGTCCTTCTCCGACTGACTTACTTCACTCAGCATAATACCCTCCAGTTCCATCCACGTTGAAGCAAATGGTGGGTATTTGTCATTTCTAATAGCTGAGTAATATTCCATTGTATACATAAACCACATCTTCTTTATCCATTCATCTTTCGTTGGACACCGAGGCTCCTTCCACAGTTTGGCTATCGTGGACATTGCTGCTATAAACATCGGGGTGCAGATGTCCCGGCGTTTCATTGCATTTGTATCTTTGGGGTAAATCCCCAACAGTGCAATTGCTGGGTCGTAGGGCAGGTCTATTTTTAACTGTTTGAGGAACCTCCACACAGTTTTCCAGAGTGGCTGCACCAGTTCACATTCCCACCAACAGTGTAAGAGGGTTCCCCTTTCTCCGCATCCTCTCCAACATTTGTGGTTTCCTGCTTTGTTAATTTTCCCCATTCTCACTGGTGTGAGGTGGTATCTCATTGTGGTTTTGATTTGTATTTCCCTGATGGCAAGTGATGCAGAGCATTTTCTCATATGCATGTTGGCCATGTCTATGTCTTCCTCTGTGAGATTTCTGTTCATGTCTTTTGCCCATTTCATGATTGGATTGTTTGTTTCTTTGGTGTTGAGTTTAATAAGTTCTTTATAGATCTTGGAAACTAGCCCTTTATCTGATATGTCATTTGCAAATATCTTCTCCCATTCTGTAGGTTGTCTTTGAGTTTTGTTGACTGTATCCTTTGCTGTGCAAAAGCTTCTTATCTTGATGAAGTCCCAATAGTTCATTTTTGCTTTTGTTTCTTTTGCCTTCGTGGATGTATCTTGCAAGAAGTTACTATGGCCGAGTTCAAAAAGGGTGTTGCCTGTGTTCTTCTCTAGGATTTTGATGGAATCTTGTCTCACATTTAGATCTTTCATCCATTTTGAGTTTATCTTTGTGTATGGTGCAAGAGAGTGGTCTAGTTTCATTCTTCTGCATGTGGATGTCCAATTTTCCCAGCACCATTTATTGAAGAGACTGTCTTTCTTCCAATGGATAGTCTTTCCTCCTTTATCGAATATTAGTTGCCCATAAAGTTCAGGGTCCATTTCTGGATTCTCTATTCTGTTCCACTGATCTATGTGTCTGTTTTTGTGCCAGTACCACACTGTCTTGATGACCACAGCTTTGTAGTACAACCTGAAATCTGGCATTGTGATGCCCCCAGATATGGTTTTCTTATTTAAAATTCCCCTGGCTATTCGGGGTCTTTTCTGATTCCACACAAATCTTAAAATAATTTGTTCTAACTCTCTGAAGAAAGTCCATGGTATTTTGATAGGGATTGCATTAAACGTGTATATTGCCCTGGGTAACATTGACATTTTCACTATATTAATTCTGCCAATCCATGAGCATGGAATATTTTTCCATCTCTTTGTGTCTTCCTCAATTTCTTTCAGAAGTGTTCTATAGTTTTGAGGGTATAGATCCTTTACATCTTTGGTTAGGTTTATTCCTAGGTATCTTATGCTTTTGGGTGCAATTGTAAATGGGATTGACTCCTTAATTTCTCTTTCTTCAGTCTCATTGTTAGTGTATAGAAATGCCACTGACTTCTGGGCCTTGATTTTGTATCCTGCCACGCTACCGAATTGCTGTATGAGTTCTAGCAATCTTGGGGTGGAGACTTTTGGGTTTTCTATGTAGAGTATCATGTCATCGGCGAAGAGGGAGAGTTTGACTTCTTCTTTGCCAATTTGAATGCCTTTAATGTCTTTTTGTTGTCTGATTGCTGAGGCTAGGACTTCCAGTACTATGTTGAACAGCAGTGGTGAGAGTGGACATCCCTGTCTTGTTCCTGATCTTAGGGGAAAGGCTCCCAGTGCTTCCCCATTGAGAATGATATTTGCTGTGGGCTTTTCATAGATGGCTTTTAAGATGTCGAGGAATGTTCCCTCTATCCCTACACTCTGAAGAGTTTTGATCAGGAATGGATGCTGTATTTTGTCAAATGCTTTCTCTGCATCCAATGAGAGGATCATATGGTTCTTGGTTTTTCTCTTGCTGATATGATGAATCACATTGATTGTTTTACGGGTGTTGAACCAGCTTTGTGTCCCAGGGATAAATCCTACTTGGTCATGACACCATGTCTTTCGACACCAGTTTCCTAAGTTATGAGGCAATTATGAGGATTAAATGAGATCATATATATAAAGAATCCAGCATATGGCTTTCAATAATGGTAGTTCCCACCTCCTAGATTTATATAGGTATCTGGAGTCTTCATAAGTAATCGCCAAGGGTTTTCATGGTTTGTTAAAATCTGTTGTCTAAGTTACTGTGACTTTGGGGAGCAGTCTCCATTTTTATTTTAGAATTAATAAAGTTTTCTGAATGACACTTTTATAATTTCTCTTTCTGTTTAACAACAGCAACAACAAACCTTTCCAAATTTTTTTACTCTTTAGTGAAATAAGACAGGAACCTGGTCAGTGGGGAAAGCCAGGCTGGTGGTAGGCTCTTGGAAATAACCATAGTGGGCTGGAGAAGAATAAAGGGACAGGGGATGGCAAGGGGAGATAGGGAATGGACATCACAGAGATCTTCTCCTGAAGTAATGCAAATTGGCTCAGGGTATCCTCCACAATCCTGCTCCAAATCCTTCTAAGAAGCCCTAAAACAGATGGTCAGTCTGTCTTGGGACCAACCCTGCCTTTCTACTTATCCTCATGGCTTCCTAGGAAACAAGAGAAGGTGTAGAAATAAGCTGGGTTTCCATGTGTAGAGTTCCACCAGGCAGGAGAACTGGTTCAAACTTGGAGCTTCAACAGGCCTTGGACATGTCCAGACCTGATGTCCTAATTGCTAATCCTTAGAAGAACGTCAATCCCAGACTTCAATTGCCAGAGATGTGGGTTATGCTCAGCACAATAGTTTCCTGAGAATATTACCAAGAGATGTGCAAAGGGTCTCATCTTGGGGCCATGGTACCGTAAATAGCGGAATGGGGCTGACACGACACACTTCAGATAGTAGGAGCTGGATGGGTTGGCTTTTTCCACCTTTTGTCCTCTTTTACTTCTCTACTCAGCTCAAAATGGAGTAGAAAGGTTTAGTAACAGTATGGTAGGGTGATGGGAGCATGGCAGGGCAGGGGGTTAGAGAAGTCTAAAAGGCCTGGATCAGAGGACAGAATTTCAAGTGTTGCTCATGGCTATATTCCTCCCATTTCCAAGGAGACATCCAATGTCAGGTGCTTTGGATTAGCAACATGGAAGGAACTGGGAATGCAGTGAATGGTGGGAAGAGTTTACCAGGGGCAATTGGAAAAAACAAGGTTGTTTTAAAAAAAATAGGATTGGAAAAATGAAGTATGATGAATACACTTGGCAGGGGAATACTGCAGAGAGAAGGGGGGCACTAGACAGGCCAAACAGTCTGACTCCAAAGCCCCAATTCAAAAAGACCAGGGTTCAAGTGTATGCTCTACCACCTATTAGCACAGGGTGTGGCACACAGTAGGTGCTTAGTAATTGCTTGCTGAATGAATGAACAAATGTGACCTTGGCCAAGTCTCACTTTTCCTCTCTGAGCCTCAGTTTCCTCATCTGGAAAATAAATAGCAGCTATTGTTCTTATTATTTCACCTGTACTGTATCTCCCCTATATCCACATCAGTTGGCTGGTCCATCTCCCCAACCCTATACTGTATAGGATGCCAATGCAGCCTCCTTCATTAGGGGTCAGAAAAGGCACATGTGCACAAGGCTTTCTCTTCCCTCTTGTGTCCTCCCCCTCCTCCTCCTTCTTACCTCCTGGCCCTATTTGTCTCCTTTTCTATACCAGGCAAACTTGGGGTACAGTCTGGGAACTCAGAGCAAATGAGTTGTAACCTCCAATTACAGTGTCAACACATACACATGTGCAACTCACACTCCCTCTGCACTCCTCCACAGAAGGTTGGGTTTGGGTTGCATCACACAGAGCCAAGCAGGCTTGGGGAGCTAGCCACCCCTGGAGATTGATCACATCAGCACTGTTCCAACTTTGGAAGGTTCATTGTGAGCCAACTCTTCTGGAGTATGTCAAGCAGAGGAAAGGCAAACAAGTTTGAGCATATGAAGATGGTGTGAGGATGGTTTTACAGTAGTGGGCATGAGCTAGGCTGAGTGATCCACACTTCCTTGTGAACACTGACACATATCTTTGAGATTTATTGGCATGAAAAGAGCAATTTGTTAGAGCAAAACATAGCTTTTTCCTGTATAAAGCTAACAGCTTGAATTGATTCTCCAAGGTTTTATTTTTGTCTTTTTTTTCCTCTTGGAAAGTCTAATGGGCAGTAAAGATGGGATAAGGTAAGGTCTAAATCTGCCTGTCCCTCCAGTCAACCTGTAGCATATGGAATGTATCTCTATAAGATGAACCTCCCCAGGTTTGATCTTTAGTAGGTTAAAAATCCCATCTTCTGTGCTTTAAGGGATGTGGTGAGAAAGAGAAAAAAACCAACTTCAAAGGCTAACAAATTCTACAAGACATGCTGGCTAAACTTCCTCTCATAGAGTGGAGCTTAATCCATACACTTCATCATTGACATCCCATCTTCCCAAATCAATCCATGCCTCCCCCTCCTTTGTTTTTAAAATGAGGGAAGGAGGGCAAAAGATACAGGGAGAAATGGCTGGCCTTGCTGAGGTTTTTATATGTAAGAATAAATGAGAAGTCATGTAGGCAGGTTCAGGAAAATTTTTCAGAATGTAGAAAATTCAGCAGCTTTTCCACACTGACCATTGTCATGGCAACGCACTATCTGATGGCAGCATGCGTCACCAGGCTGGAGGGGCACAGTCTCAGTATAGCAGGTTAATCGGGCCATATTTAGCAACATTTGGACTTCTTTCTAGCCTCGTTTCTTCTAGGTTTAGCTGAATTTCTTTTTGGTTCTTGACTTGTGTGCTCTGCTCATTTGCATGGCTAGAACACAAGACTTTGCCAATATGAAAGAGATGGCTAAATGGAAAATCTGAACATTCCTAGTATTCTATAGCCACTCTACTTGCTGTCTGCCCTCCCTGGCTACTCCCTACCCACTCTCAGCCATTTAATTTCTTTTCTTCTCATCAATTCTTTCCTGTACACAGTATTATCCCCCTGCCACTGCCCCAAAAACTGTGACATCTACCAACCTCTGCACTCTCATCATATTCTTTTTATTGTTTTTCTATTTTCTCATTTTTAACATACAGCATCCTAGGATCTTAGGATTAGAAGGAATCTTGACAATAATCTAGTACTATCACCCTCCCCCAATGCAGAAGCCTTTCTATGATATGACAGTCAAGTGATTATCTAGCCTCTACTTGCATGTCTCCAGCAACAGAGACCTCATTCTTTTTTGGGAAGTCTGCTCCACTTTGGACAGGTTCAAAATGTTAGAAAATTCTTCCTTCTACAATAAAAATTTGCCTTTTTTATAATATTTACCTGAGAGTTCTAGCTCTGTGCCCTGTGACCACATAGACTCGGTCTATGCCCTCTGCTCCGGGACAGCTTCTCAGAGATATGAAGGCCATGTTCCCCTTGTCTTCTTTTCTCCAAAAGCCCTAGCTCCTCCAATCAGATCTCTTGGAGCCTGGTCTATAGTCCTTTCCCCATCCTGACTGACCAGTAGCATGCTCCTATTTGTCTAGAGCCTATGTATGTATGTATGTATGTCTAGAGCCCTTTGAAAATGAAGTTGATACTGCATCAGCTTCTCTGGAGACCAACTTGTCCTGGAGACTCACACTGAAGTCCACATTGACTAAAATCCCTAACTCTTTCAGACAAAATGCTGCTGAGCCACATCTTCCCATCTTGTATGTGTCTAATTGCTTCGGAGGACCCAGTTCTTGGTCCATACATTTTCTTTTTCTTTCTTTCTTTCTTTCTTTCTTTCTTTCTTTCTTTCTTTCTTTCTTTCTTTCTTGTTGTTGTGAAAAATTTATTTATTTATTTATTTATATTTTTAAATTGGAGTTCAATTTGCCAACATATAGCATAACACCCAGTGCTCATCCCATCAACTGCCCCACTCAGTGCCTGTCACCCAGTCACCCCCACCCCCCACCCACCTCCCTTTCTACCACTCCTTGTTCGTTTCCCAGAGTTAGGAGTCTCTCATGTTCTGTCTCCCTTTCTGATATTTCCCACTCATTTTTCTCCTTTCCCCTTTATTCCCTTCCACTATTTTTTATATTCCCCAAATGAATGAGACCATATAATGTTTGTCCTTCTCCGATTGACTTATTTCACTCAGCATAATACCCTCCAGTTCCATCCAAGTCGAAGCAAATGGTGAGTATTTGTTGTTTCTAATGGCTGAGTAATATTCCATTGTATACATAAACCAGATCCTCTTTATCCATTCATCTTTCGATGGACACCGAGGCTCCTTCCACAGGTTGGCTATTTTGGACATTGCTGCTATAAACATCGGGGTGCAGGTGTCTCAGCATTTCACTGCATCTGTATCTTTGGGGTAAATCCCCAGCAGTGCAATGGCTGGGTCATAGGGCAGATCTATTTTTAACTCTTTGAGGAACCTCCACACAGTTTTCCAGAGTGACTGCACCAGTTCACATTCCCACCAACAATGCAAGAGGGTTCCCCTTTCTCCACATCCTCTCCAACATTTGTTGTTTCCTGCCTTGTTAATTTTCCCCATTCTCACTGGTGTGAGGTGGTATCTCATTGTGGTTTTGATTTGTATTTCCCTGATGGCCAGTGATGCGGAGCATTTTCTCATGTGCTTGTTGACCATGTCTATGTCTTACTCTGTGAGATTTCTGTTCATGTCTTTTGCCCATTTCATGATTGGATTGTTTGTTTCTTTGCTGTTGAGTTTAATAAGTTCTTTATAGGACACCTGGGTGGCTCCGCAGTTGAGCATCTGCCTTTGGCTCAGGTCATGATCCTGGGGTCCTGGGGTTGAGTCCCACATCAGGCTCCTCACAGGGAGTCTGCTTCTCCCTCTGCCTATGTCTCTGCCTCTACTCTCTGTGTGTCTCATGAATAAATGAATAAAATCTTTAAAAAACATAAAAAAATAAGTTCTTTGTAGATCTTGGATACTAGTCCTTTATCTGATACGTCATTTGCAAATATCTTCTCCCATTCTGTAGGTTGTCTTTAGTTTTGTTGATTGTTTCTTTTGCTGTGCAAAAGCTTCTTATCTTGATCAAGTCCCAATAGTTCATTTTTGCTTTTGTTTCTCTTGCCTTCATGGATGTATCTTGCAAGAAGTTACTGTGGCCAAGTTCAAAAAGGGTGTTGCCTGTGTTCTCCTCTAGGATTTTGATGGAATCTTGCCTCACATTTAGAACTTTCATCCATTTTGAGTTTATCTCTGTGTATGGTGTAAGAGAATGGTCCAGTTTCATTCTTCTGCATGTGGCTGTCCAATTTTCCCAGCACCATTTATTGAAGATATTGTCTTTTTCCCAGTGGATAGTCTTTCCTGCTTTGCCGAATGTTAGTTGACTATTGAGTTGAGGGTTCACTTCTGGATTCTCTATTCTGTTCCATTGATCTATGTGTCTGTTTTTGTGCCAGTACCACACTGTCTTGATGACCACAGCTTTGTAGTACAACCTGAAATCCGGCATTGTGATGCCCCCAGCTATGGTTTCTTTTTTAATATTCCCCTGGCTATTTGGGGTCTTTTCTGATTCCACACAAATCTTAAGATGATTTGTTCCAACTCTCTGAAGAAAGTCCATGGTATTTTGATAGGGATTGCATTAAATGTGTAAATTGCCCTGGGTAGCATTGACATTTTCACAATATTAATTCTTCCAAGCCATGAGCATGGAATATTTTTCCACCTCTTTGTGTCTTCCTCAATTTCTTTCAGAAGTGTTCTGTAGTTTTTAGGGTATAGATCCTTTACCTTTTTGGTTAGGTTTATTCCTAGGTATCTTATGCTTTTGGGTGCAGTTGTAAATGGGAGTGACTCTTAATTTCTCTTTCTTTAGTCTCATTGTTAGTGTATAGAAATGCCACATTTTCTCCAAGTTTAATTTCATTGTGCTACAATCAGAATATTGCTATAACCTGTCAGGATCTTTTAAAAATCTTGATTCACATGTAACTTACATGTCCTCTAAGATTTCCTATTATTTTTCCCAACCCTCAAACTAATCTTTTATCTCAAGTCTTTTAAAAATTTATTCCTCTTGGGTTGCCTGGGTGGCTTAGCGGTTGGGCATCTGCCTTTGGTTCAGGATGTGATCCTGGAGTCTCAGTATCGAGTCCCACATCAGGCTCTCTGCATGGAGCCTGCTTCTCCTCCCCTTTCCTGTGTCTCTGCCTCTCTCTGTGTCTCTCATGAATAAATAAAATCTTTTAAAAAATTTATTACTCTTCTATGTTCCTTACCTTTCCTAATTCTCTTCCCTTTGAATTACCTTCCTTATGTCTTCTCTCCCTTATTATTTCCATTTCTCCAATAGCAAGATGTCATAATTCTGGAGATATGTGTCTGGGTATGTGTGCAAGAAAGCATGAGGCATACAGATATCTGCACATACGTAGGTGTGAGCGAGAAGCTGCAGAGGCTTGTTTAGTTTCTCTGTTTCTATTGCTTTGTTCTCTACGAGGATTTAGAGGCTGGATGGGGCGAAAATGGCAAGGTTGAAGAAGAGGGGTAAGAGAAGTTGGTCCAGGATCAGTCCCAAAGGAAACAGAAAAAGTGTCCTGGGTCTGTGAGGGGCAGGAACAAATTAGGGTTGGAGCACTAGTGTTAATCAGGGCTGCAGGACAATGAGAAGGATTGGCAAAAGGCCAGGAATATAAAGAGTTTAAAGGCCTTAAAGACTGCACAAGGGAGGAGGATTTGGTTAGGAAGTGAGAATTTGTGGGGTTGATATCCACCGAGAAGCTAGAGGGAGGTGGCTTGAAACTATAGGGTCAAGAGAAGGCTGAGTGTTATGGGACACCCCAGAGAGGCGATAAGCATTGCTGTGAGCCTCACCTTACAGGTCTTTGACTTACGAGCTTAGAAAATGTTCTCTGGCCAAAGGAGCCTGGGACATGGAGACCCTGCCCAAGGACTTGGCTGTTGTCACCGACTGGACACTACTAAAGGATAGGGTCTCAATATAACCCTCAGCAAAAACTCCCTAGGACACAATGTATTCCCTCAGACTACCTCTGATACAGTACAGGCCTCCCTTTCATGCTGGATTCTATTCCAACTAGGGAGTCAAAGGTAGGAGAATTGTTGCTATCTTGACCGTTATATGAATAAACATGGGAATTTCACTCTACAAGATGGGCGATATGATACCCTTAGCTTGTTAACACTACAAACAATTAGGATCCAAAAAAATATGCACACATACATACAAATTCAATTAAACAGGAAAATGGGTCACCAGAACGACGTTATAATGTAGATAAAATGAATTGAGTTGTGGAGTAGCAATTGGGGTTAGGAGGGAGGCTCTACTGGAAAGCTAAGGGCAGCATCCTTAAATAGCTGGTGGACAGTGTGATCAAAAGGATAATAACCTGATGATTGCCATTTCCCTCTGGCCAGAAGCCAGAATAATTGTAGGCTAGGCTGAGGGAAGGGCAGGATAGGGCAACAACTCCATCTCCAGTGCTCTGTATAAGACTGGGGAGCCCACCCTCAGGGCACCAGAATCCTGACTATCCACTGTAGGTGGACAGTCTCTCAAGGCCATACTCGACCAAGTAACTACCCTGGAACACAATGTCTGTGAGCCCCTCCTTCCTTCTACCTTAAGTCTGAATTGGCTTGAACTTCCCTCATTTTAAAGAGGGTTTTGAGACACCTGGGTGGCTCAGCGGTTCAGTGTCTGCCTTCAGCTCAGGGTGTGATCCCGGGATCCAGGATCGAGTCCCATATCGGGCTCCCTGCATGGAGCCTGCTTCTCCCTCTGCCTGTGTCTCTGCCTCTCTTTCTCTCTCTCTCGAATAAATAAACGAAATCTTTAAAAAATAGGGTTTTACTGTTGCTCTTTTAAAAGGAAAAGGTTCCAGGGCACACTTTAGAACTGGTCTTTCACTGGAGGTGCCTAAAGGTAAACCTTTTATCCCGCTGAAGGTGACATTAACTAGCCAAATGACAATCCCATCAGAGTGGTCAGTGTGGAATTCCAACTACAAGCTATCAGGCCAAGAAGATGTTTCCCTTCTAAGTCAGTGAAATGATTAGCCACCAAAAGACAAATGGTATTTAGGGAAGCCCCCACTGATGGGCCACCACAAGCTGGGTGGCATGAGGAGGGCAAGACTTGAGGGGTGGTGCTCACCTTTGATGTAGTTGAGGATTTGCTGGACTCGGTGGGGCTCATTGCGGTCTGGCCGGCAGCTTGGCGTGATTTCCAACACATAATCAGGACCATATGCTGTGAAAAACTGTAAGGAAAAGGGAAAGGCCAAAAAAAAAAAATGCTAAACCACAGAAAACCTCCAAATCGAACTACATACACACAGAAACAATCAAAAGAAAACCATCACTATTGACAAGGCAAGGGAGGCCCAGGTGGGTTGAGCAGGATGATGCAGCAGGCAGCCCTGTTCTTGTGGTACCATTTCTCTTGTTCAAAACCTGCAGTGACAGTTCACTGCTAAATTATTTAGCTTGTTGTTCAAGGTTCTCTCTGCTTAGGTCTTAACTTTTTTCTTTACCCTTAGTTCTTACTGCCTCTTGTTCTTTAGTCACACTGGCCTGCTCTGGGCTTTCCCAAATCACACCATGCTTTGTCACCCCTTAGGATCTTTGCCATTGCTCTTTGTTTGGGCTGCAAAGGCACTCCCCCCCCCCAATTCCTGCTGCTTGTGTAAAACCTCCCCATCCTTCTAGGCACAGCTCAAATGTCACCTCCTTCACAAAGCTGTCCCTTATTTTCTAACAACTCCCAGAATGTTCTGTTGGTACCTTTTTTTTGGCCCTTGTTCAACAAATAGTGCTTGCCTGCATATCACATGTGGGTCACTGTGCTGGTTGCTGAGGAGACTATGAAGATGGGCATGATCTCCTCTGGGATCCACTAAGTCTTCATAAGCACATTTTGCATTGGATAGAGGTTTTTCAAAAGTGACCTGATCTCCCTGCACTGGAATGTCAGCTCCTTGAGGGCAGGCAGCATTTATGTCTTATTCACATCCTAATCCTCACAGACTATGGCAGTTGCCTGTTAGTTTTGGTTGCCTTGAATTCCCTGACCCAGGAATGTCAAGCAAGTGTAGTTTCTCCAATTTTTCTTTCTCTGTAGTAGAGTTTATTTGTTTTTAAATTCAGGGAATCAAAATAAAGGTTTTTGGATTCTATTTCTAGCTCACTAGATGATTCCTTGTGACTTCTGGTAAGTCACAATATCTGATTCAGCTTCTCTATTAGGGCCCGCTTGGGGAAAAACACTCCACGACAAAGGGAATCATTCAATTGGGATAAGTCTTTGAATGAGAAGTATGCAAAACTACTATTTCAGTGTAGTTTTTAACAGAAATAGTATTTGTGCATAGTCTCTGGAGAGAGAGCATATGGTCCTTAACATTACATGCTTTCAATAGTGATACTGTTAGGCAGTAAATAAAACAGGGGGATTCAAATTCCATGGGAAAAATGGTAGACAGTGCATGAAAAAAGGGATCTGGATATGTGTCATGAATTTGAGAGAAGCCCAGGGTTATTGCATTTGCCACGAAATTATCCTTGTTCAGAGTCTGGAAGTATGTCTGGCACCATGGGAGAGGTTGTGGAAGATCTCTAAGGATTCTAAGAGTATCTTTATGGAATTCACGGGTAATTTGATGGGTAGATGGCTTTTGCACATCCATGATGGAAAACTCTACACACTTAATTTTAAGGAAAATGTCCAAGACTCTCTCAATGTTAATTATAATGCCTTTTTAAAAATGGATGGACATGGAAAGGAAAGAGGGGCCTTCCTGCTGGAGTAATTATGTTCTGATGCCTGAAGCTCTGAGTTCTGGAGATAGAAGAAGCCTTGAGTGGAGATCATCTTCACCAAACCCATATATGGAAAACACAAGAGGGGTTACCTGGGGGATACATTCAGAAACTAACCTCCTATTATGATCAAAGAAACTTGAGAAGTTTGTATTTTTAGTTAAGGAGGGCCCCTCAGTCCAAGTTCGAGGATCTCGTGGGCTTGGCTCTGGAAAAGAAGGTTTCAAACAGGTGTTGCCCTCTCTCCTTAGGCGACCTCTTTTCCTCCAAGGGGTGTCAAGTAGTACACTCATTTCACGGGTATGGAAAGACGGGTTTAGAGAGAGCAATAGAAGAAAGACAGATGCAATGCAGTAGCCACTCTGTGAGAGGACTCAAATCCCTAGCATCAAAGTGCTATAAAAATCAGAGGCAGGGGACGCCTGGGTGGCTCAGCGGTTGAGCTTCTGCCTTCGGATCAGGGCATGATCCTCGGATCCCGGATTGAGTTCCACTTTGGGCTCCCTATTAAGGAGCCTACTTCTCCCTCTGCCTATGTCTCTGCCTCTCTCTCTGTGTCGCTCATGAATAAATAAATCTTTAAAAAAAAAATCAGAGGCAGGATGCCTCCCTGTATAGGAGGGGAGAATGTTCTGCTTCCATCTATGAAGGCAGAGGAACACTGTTGATCCTCCGTCACCAAGACATGTTGTGAGCGGTCTGTTTAGGGCTGAGTGTTTGAAACAATATGCCTGCACTGTGAATGCCTACAATGTGGTTACCCATACTCTACTGCTTTAGTTCCTTCTTTAACTAAGAGCACACAGTTGCAAGATGGTCAGCTGGGGCCAGAACTGACTCCTATGTAACAGAACTCAGTTTGACTGGGATTAAGGCTCTTGATCTGGCTGCATTAGCACCTGGCTTTAACTAACCCATTATTTACCCATTCTTTGCTGAGGCAGGCTGGTTGCAGGTAATAACCAAGCCTGGGTTCTTAGACATCTCTCCACCTTTGCCAATGAAATATTATGCCCAGGTCCTGCTTATTGGCATTATTCTTAGCTAGGGGACATTGATGATTTAAGAAAGTCTCTGTTTTGTGATCAAGTTCAACATGGCAGCTGGCTGGTCCCAGACTTAGGAGGCTTTGTTTGGGGCCAAGGGAAGGGATGGGCACCTGGAAGGGAGAGGCTATATCTAAGGCAAAGGTGTTGCCCTATATCCCCCTCTGTCTCTCTCATGGCATTTCTCTGTTTCTGTGTTATATCATGCTTTTATTTTGGCACTCGTTAACCCTTTTCTACTAGAGTTTGAACTCTGCAAAGGCAGAAACTTCTGTCATACATTCTTTGTAGAATTGAACTCAAGTCATCAAAGGTTCCCCTTAGACCTTTATTTTAAAGTTATGTTAAATGAAATTCATTCACAAAAGATTTAGCTAGCTGTTCAGTTAATTCTGTGGAATAATGCAAAGAGCCAACTCATGGTATTAACAGCTTTTCTGGACTCTTGAGGCAGCATGATGAGGTGGAAAGAGCACTGGCTTTAGAGTCAGACAGAGCTGGATGTTCTATCAGGATTTAGTCATGTGCCTCAGGCGAGCTGCTTAATCTCTCTTTTGTCATTGCTACCAGAGGAATGATAATAAATGCTGACCTGGCTGGGTTGTTAGAAACCACTGAGATGATATAAACAAAAGGGCCTAGCACAGGGCCCAGAACATAGTAGGACTTCAGTCAATGTGAATTCCCTTTTCCTGAGGCAAGAGGCCCTTACCTAACTGGTGCCTCACCCATACCCTGGGGGATTTGGGGCCAACTACTCGGGGTGGCTATGCAGAAAGAAGAATCTGTTCCTCCTGCTAGACAAAGCCCAGTAGCCCCAGCGTCCTCTCCACTTGCTTAAACGGTTAGCTCCACCTAGGGCCTGTGGAGAAACTGACTTCTCTCACCGTTTCCTGCCCTATGCTCCCGCCACTTGTTACCGGAGAGGTAGAAAGGAAATCTGATCGCATAAGGCAAAGGAGATAGTGGGGTGGAGGGATTTGGCCAGCACTAGAAATAGCTTGAGGCCCCACCCTGAAACTGCCCTGCAGCCCTGAAGAGGAAAGGAAATGGGCAGGCAGCAGTCCCATTCCCAGACAGGTGGAGCGGGGATAAAAGAGGCCAGCTGGCCTTCCAGTCAGAATGCTGACTTTGATCTCAGCAAAGGAAGGAGGGAAGTGCTAACCCTTCTCCACTGCTTCCCCTTTTCCCTCAGCACTCCTTTTGCTTTTTGAGTTTCAGTTTATACTTTTTTGAGGGGAACACAGTAGTAGGAAGGAGGCAAATGGAAAGTATGAAGTGGGGGTGAGGTATGGGAACTGAAGGTAATGGCGACTGTAGGGTAGTTGATCCTTTCTGGACTCAAAAGTCAATTAATAAAAAAATGAAATAGCTCAGTTCTCATTCAGGTCAGCCCAGCTCAAAGCACTTTTCTTCATCACTCCTTTCTAGCTATTGCTCATGCAATGCAAACAGTATATATACACTTAGATATTCAGTCAAGAAGATATTTAGAAGAAGTCTTAAATTTGCTTTTATTCCCTCATAATTCAATTTGGTCACAGGAAACCAAGCCATAGACCTGGAGCTGCCAATCCTTTTATCCTTCTTTCTTCCTACTATATGCTTGACCAAGTAAGTTCATGGGTTACAAAGACAGTAAGACGTGTTTAGTAGGAAGAGTTATTATAGAATAGTGTGATGAGAGGTACAACGATAAGACTAAAGATAAAAGTAAGAAAAACATTTATTAAAGGCTTATATGTATCAGGCACCTAAAGTGTCTCATCACTTTTTATAGACTGACTAACTTAGTTCTCACAACCAACCCATATGGGGGTACTATAATTATTTCCATTTTAAGATGAAGATTTGAAGTGCAGAATAGTCAGATAACTTGACAGAGGTCACACAGCATGTGTAGTGCTGAGGTTTGAACCCAGGTCATTCTGGAGATCAGCACTACCTATAGGAAGCCTTTAAATGACCTCAGGAGGGATCCCTGGGTGGCGCAGCGGTTTGGCGCCTGCCTTTGGCCCAGGGCGCGATCCTGGAGACCCGGGATCGAATCCCACATCAGGCTCCCGGTGCATGGAGCCTGCTTCTCCCTCTGCCTGTGTCTCTGCCTCTCTCTCTCTCTCTCTGTGACTATCATAAATAAATTAAAAAATAAAAATAAAAAAATAAAAAAAATATTAAAAAAAAATAAAATAAATTACCTCAGGAAAATGATTGTGTAGGGGGGCGTAGTCTGCAAATAGGGTATGGTGGTTGGGAGGGAGGCATTCTCAAGAGAGCCTGGGCAAAGGCAAGGAGCATGGAACAGAATAGAACATTTTAGGCATTGAAATTAATCTGATATGGCTTGAGGGTAGGGCATAAGGAGAATTAGGACATGAGTCTGGGAAGGCAGGCATGAGTTTCACAGTAGGTGTTGCCCACTCCCCGCACTCAGGCATTTGGCCTTATTCTAGACTAGAAGGTTCATGAGGGCAGAACATTGTTTTGCTCCCTGCTGTATTGCCAGTTCCCAAAGCAGTGCTTGTGCCTAGTAGTTGGTAAATAACTATTTGTGGGATAAGGAAATGAAAACCTGAGGGAGTTTACAAATGAGGGAATGGATAGGTCACCTGTTTCCTTTAGAAGACTCATTGGCTACAGGGTGGAGAATGGAACAGCATTTGAGGGGAGAAATGCAAGTAGGGAGACCAGTGAGAAGGCTGGTATAGAGCCATGATGAGTGGTATCTGGGCATGAACCATAACAGTTGTGGGAGGAATGGAGAGATTGAAAAACTGAAAAAATATCATCAATAGGACTGAACAATAAATTAGATGTGGAAAGTAAGAAAGAAGAGAGAGTCAAGGATTTCTTGACTTTGTAAGAAGTGCATTAATGAGATGAGGAGTACAGGCAGAGGACAAGGGCTTGTGGTAAGGTATATATGTATATGGGGAGTTCAGCAGGAAGCATTTTGAGGGTCAGGATTCTAATGATATAGTGCTCTGGTATTTAGGGGACAGGTTGGGCCTATGATACAGGATACATTTTAGAGATTTGGGGGTTGTTAGTGACAAACAAATTGGATGAGAATTGCCGACAAATAGAATTGCCTTGGCTGGCAGGAGAGGCTTACTGCAGAGAGAGAAGGGAAGAGAAACAAAGAAAGAATCATGGAGAACAGCCAATACTTCAGAGGTGGACAGAGGGAGTGGGAACAGTTCTGGCGACAATTTGAGATATTACAGAGATATTAAGTAAAAGGAAGGCAGTCTTCTGAATTGTCCATGGGAAGCAGAACTTTGCTGTAGTCAAGTCAGTGGAGGGTGTGGACAAGGCCTGACTGGAGTGGACTGGAGAGTCAGAACAGGAGGAAGTGGAGATGAGAATGATGGTATGAATATACTTTTTATTTTAAGAGTTTGACATGGGGTAGGGCTGGGGTAAGGTGGATGATTTAAGATGAGAAGGTCTTAAGTATATTTATAGGCTGAAGAGAAGGGCCCATAGGATAGGAGTCGGAGGCAGCCTGATAGGGATTTAGAGTTAGTTATGTTTGTCTTTCTGGCCCCAGAGCTCCACAAGGGAAGAATACTGTTTTATTCATATTTATCTTACCTATAACTCCTAGCATAGGGCCTGGAAAATAACAGGTGCTCAATTCATGTTTGTTGAATGAAGAAGATAAAATGTGTTTGGGATTCCAAGAAAATTTGCATCCAGTAGAGAGAATTAGGGTCTTTTTTTTTTTTTTTTTTGAGAATTAGGGTCTTGAAAGGGTGATTGCAAACTGGCAGGAATGGGATGGGCTGGGAGGTAGTCAGTGGAAGCAAGAGACTGCTGGACAAATCTGGGGACCAGCAAGGATTGTGGGTTAGCTGAAGTTGGCAAAGGAGAGCATGAGAGGCCTGAATCCCAGGTTGAGGAGACAGGACTTGCTGTAACAGGCACTGGGGCAGCCTCAGGATTAGATCTGTGCCTTAGGAAACCTGGGAGCAAGCATAGAAAGGCTGGGTGACCAGTGTGGTAGCTTTTGCAATAGTTCAAGGGAGAGATAACAAGGGCTTGAACAAGGGTGATTGTTGTGGAGATGGAGAGAATGGGAAAGAGACATTGTAAAGGTAGACTCACCAGAACTTTTTTTTTATTGGTGTTCAATTTGCCAACATATAGCATAACACCCAGTGCTTATCCCATCAACTGCCTCCCTCAGTGCTTGTCACCCAGTCACCCCCACCCCCTGCCCACCTCCCTTTCTACCACCCCTTGTTCGTTTCCCAGAGTTAGGAGTCTCTCATGTTCTGTCTCCCTTTCTGATATTTCCCACTCATTTTTTCTCCTTTCCCCTTTATTCCCTTTCACTATTTTTTATATTCCCCAAATGAATGAGACCATATAATGTTTGTCCTTCTCTGATTGACTTATTTCACTCAGCATAATACCCTCCAGTTCAATCCACGTAGAAGCAAATGGTGGGTATTTGTCATCACCAGGACTTTTGTAATTGATTGGCTGGGGAGGAAAGGAGACAATGGAGAAGTCAAAGTTGACTCCCAGGTTTTGAGTCTGGCTGAGCTGGAGAATTCCTGTGCCACTGACAGAGCTGGGGTAAATTAGCATAAAGAGCTAGTATGGCTAGGGGAAGGCGATGTGATTGGGTTTAGTTGGGTTTGAGATTACAAGAGGGAATCTGGATCACTATGCCTAGCAGGCAGCTGAAGATATGATGATGGTGTATGGAAGTGAGGTCATGGCTGAGGACTAACGTGGTAGGGGGATAAAAAGATCCAATGAATAGGCAAGAAAAGAACAGCTAGAGAGGAAGAAAGAGAACAGTAAAGTGAAATCTCACAGTCTTAGGGATGAGGAAGATGCTTAAAGGAATACTCTCCCATGGTTAAACCAGTATTCCTTTCTCCTAGTCGTTAGGGGAAACAGTTATACTGCTTCTAGCCAGCCCTCTTTTTATGATACTCCAAGCCCCTCTAAAATTTTTCATTGTTAACTCAAGGTTTGCCTTTTCCTAAAAATTAGACTTGATTCCACTAGGGTAAGCCTAAGGTCTGTGCCAATTCCTGTTTTTCTTTTTAAAGATTTTATTTATTTATTTATTTATTTATTTATTTATTTATTTATTTATTTATGAGAGAGAGAGAGAGAGAGAGAGAGAGAGAGAGAGAGAGAGAGACAGCGCACCAGAGAGCACACAAGCAAGGGGGAGGGGCAGGGGGGAGAAGCCGACTCTACCCAAGCAGGGAGCCCTATGCAATGCGGGGCTTGATCCTAGGACCCTGGGATCATGACCTGAGCAGAAAGCAGACACTTAACTGACTGAGACGACCAGGACCCCCTGTGCCAATCCCTCTTATAGATCCCTGAGACTTTACTCTGCTTTCAGCTGGGGAAGTTGGCTGGTGACTGTGACGTGGGACCTAACCAGGAAGAGCATTTCTTGTCCTGAATTACTCTGTGAACAGAACTCATCACAACCAGAATAACATAGCACCAGTGCTTTGAACCATAATATGGTCTTGTATGATGCTTCTCAGCCTTTCCTATATCGCCAATTACTCCATCAAAGAGCCTTGGCCCAACCATGATGGAAACAAAAAAGTTCTCCTTTCCCCAGAAAAAAATTCTGTTTACAGGAAATTCAGTTATTATATATATCATTTATGGTACATTTTAAGAACATAAAATTGCAGTGGTATTATTAGGGGTACATTTTATTGCCATGGCTTTATAACACAAACAAACAAAAATAATAACCCCATCAGCTGTTGGACTGAACTGGCAGGAAGCAGCACATCAAAGGCAATTGCTTGTAGACAGGGGAATGGGGAATTAGGAGTGTTCAGTGTATAACCAAGAGAGGTTAGGAAGATACGGCTGTTGGAGATAAGACGTTACCACGGTGGACATGAGGATGGAAACCAAGCATCCCATCTAGACTACATCTGTATTCCATCTGCATTCATCCCTTGGACACAGAGTTAGCACTTAAGAACTTTTTTAATGGGGGCAGCCCGGGTGGCTCAGCTGCTTAGTGCCGCCTTCAGCCCAGGGCGTGATCCTGGAGACCCAGGATTGAGTCTTACATCGGGCTCCCTTCATGGATCCTGCTCCTCCCTCTGCCTGTGTCTCTGCCTCCTTCTCTCCCTCTCCCCGTGTCTCTCACGAATAAATAAAATCTTTTTTTTTTTTTACGAATAAATAAAATCTTAAAAAAAAAGAACTGTTTTATGGTGAGGCTCCAGTGCCCAAAAATGTTTGAATGAATGAGTGAATGAATGAATACGCCATGGAAATAGTTTTATTATTCAGATGTTTTAATGGCATTTTAACTATTGGTATAGAAAACGTTTATTAAGCAAAATAATCAGGTAAACCGGGGGAATGTTAGCTTATTTGAACACCAATTCTGTTTAAACAAAGCATATGTCCAGTGTTAACTAGCCTTATTTCACTACCTAAAGTACTTATAGGCTTCATGAACACATATATATGACCCTTTAGTGTATTATTTATTCACTAAGGTCAATCCACAGTAATTTGTGTGTGTTATGTGGTTATGTGTATATGTGTGTTTGTGTTTGTGTGTGTTCTATTAGGTGCTGAGTAACAGATACAAACTTTAACCATGGCTTTGGACTTCCAGCCCAGTTGGGCTTTCCATTACACCATGAAGCAATCAGCATGGTTAAAAAAGTGAGCTTTCTGGAGTATTACGGGATGAGCCCTAAATTTTTGCTCCACCGTTTACTAGCTGTATGGCCTTAGATAAGTTACCTGACTGTTGTGTCTTGCCTTTATTTGTAAAATGGGGACAATAACAGAATGTACCTTACAGAGTTGTTGTGACAATAAATGAATTAATTCATGTAAAGCACTTAGAACAGTGCCTGGAGCATAGTGAATGCTCAGTAAATGTTATTTAATGCTAGATCATAATATTATTTTATTGTGTTTTATCAACTGTGTAAAGAAACAGGAGTTCTGCATGTAGTGGACAGTAGCAAAATTAGATTTCTTTAAAAATGCCCCTTGAGACTGCATGAGGGTGAGTTC
This sequence comes from Canis lupus dingo, assembly GCF_003254725.2. Lineage (NCBI taxonomy): Eukaryota > Metazoa > Chordata > Mammalia > Carnivora > Canidae > Canis > Canis lupus. Next base: position 56,288,728 of record NC_064281.1, read on the forward strand.
CAAAGAGCTTATTCTGTATCTACAAACCCTGAAATCAGGAAGAGGGCAGAGAGATCAAGAAGAGAAGGATACCCCCAAATGAAAGGGATTAAAAAATTAAATGGAAGAGAGGAGAAGGGAATGAGGAATTGGAAGTGGTGGGATTGAACAAGAAAGGCAGGGGGACAAAGGTGACAGAAAGGAGAAGAGATGAATATGGAGTACATTGTTGAGGGAAGGAAAGAGGTACAGAGGAGGTGGCAGAAGAGACAAGGATGGGTGGCTGCCACTTGACTAGGGTAGTTTCAGGGGTTTGGGAAAGGGTCTGGCCAAGACTAATACCTTCCCCACATCACTGCTGGTCCTCACATTTCCACTATTAGAGAGAATTCCTCCTTCAGAAATATGTGCAGGGCCAACTTTAGTTATACCATATGTCTCTGTTAATTAAATGAGTATTTTGGAAACAAGCCTACACATGAAGCTTTTTTTTTACATCAACTTTTCCTTAAGCCAAAGGTGGGAATGGAAGAGGGGAGAGTATAGAGATATTGCTTTACCTGGCTGGCTGCTGGACAAGTATTAAGATGACCTTGAAAATGGATTCTACTGGCAGATTGGTAAATGCTCCCTTGGCTTGATCTTTATACTACTCCAAGCAACTGCCCTCTGTCTATACTTTCATTCCTGAACTTATTCAAATTTCTCTCTTTTTCACCACCTGGACCACTTCATTTCTCAGACACTTTAGTCTACAGCTGTCTGTCTTCTTCCTCACATCTCCACTGAAATGTTTTATAGAAAAAGGATGACAAAGAGATTTCAGCTTGTTGGCAACTCTGATTGATAGGTAGTAGCTGCTTGGGGTACTGTGTTGGGAAGGGTTCTGAGGCTGTGTCTAGGTTCATCAAGAAAATTCCACAATCACTTTGTCATGTAATTCATGGGGGTACATGGTGTCAGTGTGGGGGCTGGGGAGATGTAGTCATATGTGTCCTATATTTGCTATACCTGCTTTAGGAGACCAAGAGTGACCTCCTAATTGCCAACCTATTGTCTTCTTTTCAGTTATCACTTATCCTATTTGATCTCTTTCCAGCACATGTCATCAACTACCCCCCTCATTTGTGGCATTATCTTCTCTTTTATCACCACCACTCTTCCTTCTCAGTCTCCTTCCCTGGGTCATCTTCCTTCACTTGTCTCTTAACAGGTGCCTTGGGTTTTGCTCTCAGCTTTTTCCCCTCTCTCTGCAAGAGTTTACACTTCTTGCTGTTGCTTTAATCACTTATATGCAGGAGATCCTACATCCATGGGTTCATTATTTATCCCCAGGCTCTGGCTTGCATTTATAACTGTCTGCTGGACATTTCTACCTGGAAAACTTGAATTCTTGGCATGTGATGCTTAATGCATTCCAAGTGGAGCAAATACAGTACTAGTCTTTCCAAAGAGAACGTTCATCTTCTCTTTTTGTTCACTCAGCACCATAGGTGAGTTCCATCATATAGTAAGTTCCTCAGCAAAAAGGTTTGAACTTACGACCGTCAATGGGTCAGTCTGCTTGTACTTAGTTTAGAGGCACAGGATTTTGTGCTTTCAAAATACCTAAGGTGATATGGGATTCAGGGATAGAGATTAGGGGATCTCATTTTTATGAGACATTCTCATTGTTTGATGAGTAATGATTTTTTCCCCTCTCCATTTGTCAGGTGAAAGAAAAAACCCATGTCTAACCATGTGCAAGAAGACAGAGTTTTTCTCAGGGGGCAGCTGGATAACTAGCAATATGTTTTGGTTACTGTTTGAAAACACTCACTGGTTATGTGTTTGGGTAGGATGCAGGGTGGGAGGTGCTGGGAAGACAATGATGAAGCAGACAATCCCTGGCCTTGAGGAGCTTACAGTCTAGTAGAGAAGGCAGACATCTAAAGGAGTAACTACAAGAAGATGAGAGTTAGAGGTGAATCATTTCTCTAGAGCTATGGAAACTCGAGTAGGAATTCTTAATTCTGAGTGTAGGGGATGGGTAATGGATAAGATTTCATGGGGGAGATTGGAAACTGAATTGGCCTTGAAAGATGAGTAAGATTTAAATAGGAGGGGAGAGAAGGTAAGAAAGGCAGAGGAAGAAGAATGAAGATATATTTTAGAAAAGTCATCACAAATTAATTTATGAGAAAGAACAGAGTACTGGGTCATAACCAGCACCAGCACAGCTCTGTAGGCAACTTTCTTGTCTTCTCTGTAAGCACATCTTCTCTTTGTGATGAGAATGATAGACTGATGGGCTTGGCAGAATCAGTGGAAAAGTCATGGATGGACTTGATACATCAGAGTAGGATTTGTCTCTGATATATCCATCAGAGTGGTTACTTGGGAGCAAATCAGGGTTGTATTTGCTTAGAACTGATTGATTCATTTGTTTTCTCATTCACTTGATACCAACATATCCTGAGCACTCCTGCGTACCAGGTTCTGGGCACAAAGAGATGAATGAGACCCAGCTTCTGCCCTCAAGGAGTAGATGGGGAGACAGCTGTGGAAACTCTAATTCTAATGCTTTGTGGTAAGTGCCATGATAGATGTGCAGGCAAGGAGCTCCTGAAGTACAGAGGGGAAGACAAAGCAAAGAAGTGCTCTCTGAGTCAGCCTCTAACTGATTTCTTGGTCTCCCCGCCCTCCTTAAGTTTTCTGTCAGAAATTCAGATCTGATCATGTCATTCCCCTTACCTAAAAAACTGGTTGCGGGGATCCCTGGATGGCTCAGTGGTTTAGCACCTCCTGCAGCCTGGGGCCTGATCCTGGAGACCCTGGGCTGAGTCCCACGTCAGGCTCCCTGAGTGGAGCCTGCTTCTCCCTCTGCCTGTGTCTCTCTGCCTCTCTCTCTCTCTCTCTCTCTCTCTCTGTGTGTGTGTCTATCATGAATAAATAAATAAAATATTAAAAAAAAACTGTGATTGGCTCCCCACTGACTGTAGGGCCAAGTCCAAACTCTAAAAGCAGGACATACAAAGGCCTTTACAGTCTGATCCAACTGACTTCTCAAGTCTTATACCATGGTCCACGCCATAATCCCTACACTGTAGCCACACTGAACTGTAGCCACTCTTCCCACTCCTCTTTATCTGATTGACTCTTCTGCTTCCCTTCAGCCCTTGCTAAATGTTGCTTCTCTCTTGTACAAGCCCCAACTCCTCCAGATGGAGCAAGTTCCCCCTCTGGATTCCCACAGCTCATTGTGAACTTCTCTATTCTGGCACTTATCACATTGGAGTGTAATTGTTTGTTTATATGCCTGTTTCCCACTCTGGGCAGTGTTCTCCTTAAGGTTGGGAACTGGGCTTTATTCTTTTCTTCATCCTTGAAATGTGGTATGGGCCTGGTACATAGTAGGTGCTCCATACATCTTTGCTGAGTGAATGAATGACTCTGACATGTAGCCACTTGGGCCCAGTCGTCAGCAGCTGGCATTACTTGACTTGAGAGATGCATAAAAAACGAAGGGCAGCCAGAGTAGCTGAAAAACAGGCGGCTCTCGTGACATCATGAAAAATACAAAACTGGAGAAGGCTGAGACAATGCTCCCACTCAGCCTTTTAACAAATGACTCTCCCTTCTAAGCAGCCCCTTTTTGTCTCCCTCCCATTCACTTTCAAAAACCCAGTCATTGAAATGATTCTAATTATTCATGGTCAGTGGCATATCCAGGAAACTTAGTTTACAAGCAATTAAAATACACTAAAATAGATTTATGCAGGTTGAACCTGATCCTGCTGGAAAGAAGGGAGTAAATGACTTATATCTTGGAGGGGTATTTGCTTCCTGAGATTGGTCTTTATCACTCTATCTACTGTGCTAGTTTGGTGCTAACATGGCAAACATCTGGAGGTCATTCTTAAGGCGACTGTGCTGTGAACAGTACAAGGAGCCTATAGACTGCGTGCTTAACCTCAGTCAGATGTCCCATGAATGAGTGAGCTGCCTCTACTCACATCCACCCCAATATGAAGGAAAGGCTGGCTCAGCCGCAGGCAGCTCTGGGCAGTAGAAAAGCTCCCAGCAATGTGATTGGGAGTTTGGTTTCCAATCATTGGAACCACTTGGAATCACTTAACCCCTCAAGGCTCAGTCTCCACATTGGTAAAATGGGAACACAAATATTTGCCCTGCCAGCTTTAAAGGGCTGTTTATGAGGATCAATGGAAAAAATTTTGTGAAAAGTTCTAGAGGCCAGACCAATGGAGGGGGTTTCACTTTGATTACAAAAACTGTAACTTGGGGCTGTTGGGTCCCTTCAATGCTCTAGATGTGGCTAACGTTCTTCAGCAAATTAATAAAGGTATACTGTGACTCATCCCCAATAGTTTATGTAAGAGTTCACAGAAGGATGATTCATTACCTTGCCATACTTAGACCAGCACTGTTTTTTTTTTAAGTTTATTTATTTATTTTTTAGTAATCTCTACACCCAATGTGGGGCTCAAACCCACGACTCCAAGATCATCTTGACTTGCATCAAGATCAAGAGTTGCATGCTCTTCCCACTGAGACATCCAGGTGCCCCAAACCAACAGTGTTTTAATGTCCCTCTAATGAAGATGGCAGTCAGCAGCTAAACACACAGGCCATTTGGTTGAGAACAGACATAGGGCAACAAAGGCCTAGCACATGGAGTCCAGGTGTCCTCAGAGATTTTGTACTATCCTTCCCCACAGCAGGCCCTGCTTCCTTGGGTTTGATTCTAGGAGGAAAAAAGGACTCCTTTTGTTTTCTGAGAAGCTTAGAGCATATAGTTAAACCATTCAGTAGGCCAGTGTGATCGGTGCAAAATTTAGAATGAACAAATTGAAACGGCGTATTTTGGCATCAATTTTTAAGTTAAATGCAAAGGAACAAAAAAGCCAAAAGGTTGCCACAAAAGCAGGGCGGGGAAGCAAAGGTCTTGGCAAATCAGTAAACTAGAGTGATGGTCCATCTGGAAGTTTGACTTTAAATTATTAAGGCCTTGAGATACATTAATGGAAAGTCGTTGACCTTCCATCTGCAAAAGGGTCCTGGATTCCTTCATGCTCTGTTGCATTGTCCTGTCTTTCTGTTCTCTTTGGAAACAATGCTCGGCCCTCCCTTCTCAGCTTAGACCATTTCTACTCAGGTTTCGAGACTCAGAAATGTAACATCTTTGAAGTCTTTGTGGACTTCCCAAAGGTGAAGTTCCTTATTCCCTCCTCTGTGCTTATGCAATGCCTTTAATAGTCCTCTGGCTTTCTTTCTTTTTTATTTATTTATTTATTTATGATAGGCACGCAGTGAGAGAGAGGCAGAGACACAGGCAGAGGGAGAGGCAGGCTCCATGCACCGGGAGCCCGACGTGGGATTCGATCCCGGGGCCTCCAGAATCGCGCCCTGGGCCAAAGGCAGGTGCCAAACCGCTGCGCCACCCAGGGATCCCAGTCCTCTGGCTTTCTCTGGCATATTTGTTTACATGCCCTTCTTCCACATTAGACTGTGGGTGCAGCTCTCAGAAGCAAGAAGCCCATGGTAGCTTTACTTAGCACAGAGCAGGGCACAAAGATAGCTCTCATTCAAGGCTGGCTGAACAAATGAGCATTTGAGCTTACACGCACTGAATTCATTTATTGGATCTGCACAGGACCCCAAGGGAACGCTCATTAGGCAAAGATTTGATATGGTATACATGCTTCTTCCACACTGGTTTGCCTGATTAGTGACTGCCTTGGTGTTGGCGGGCAGCAAGAAACCCACTGGCAGGGGCAGCCTGAGAATGTACCAGGGTCTGGGAGGCTTTCTGGTCCAGGCTATTGGCTTGGTTTCCACAGCCTGCAAACGCGAGCTGGAAAAGTATGGTTCTCCACTCCCATCCCTCAACTCTCATGTGCTTGCTTCTCAGGAAGTTGCCCAGCAGCATCATTTAGTACATTTGAAAATTGAAAATGCACCCATTAGCAGAGAAGAATGCTCATCGACAGAGCCTGACCTGGCCTTGGCTCCCACAGAAGCTCCAGCTCAATAGCCACAGCCTCTGGTTCTCTTGGTTCTGCTAATGGTGAACTAAGTGACTTTGGACACATTGACTTATCTCACATTCCCTATCCCCCAAATGGGGAGAATAATGAAGATGTTGCATGCACTGAGTCAATAAGAAGTTTGACTGAGATCTCTGTGGACAGGGAAAGCAGCAGTTGATGCTGGCAGAGCCTGCAGGGTTTTGTTGTTTTGCTGGTTTCTGTTTGTAAGTGTGAATCATTCTGCCTCGAGCTCAGATATGCAGCCTGTGGAGGGTAAGAGAGGAAGGACAGGCAGGCACCTTTGGCCTGGGCTACAGGGAAACCAGTGAACACAGAGTAGAAAGGATGGGATGGAATGGGAGGAGAGGGGTTGGGATAAGAGGGGACAGGATGGAACTGGATGAGATAGATGCTTAGCTGCTGGCTTGCAGACAGCTGGTCTCCTGCTCCCTGGTAGGGACTAGGAGCAACAAGTTCTGATGTCTGTGCGTACTGGAGCAGTTTTGAATGGAAATCAAATAAAACTCATGACAAAGTCAATCTGACACATCTTTAATGATACACCTAATGATTATTGTGCTGTACTGTAATTAGGCATAATGGAAAGCAGCTCCCAGGAATGACTGTAATTATGATTATATTTACACAGCTGAATCAAATATTTCTGAGGTCAGTCAGGATGGGAATGGGGTTTGGAGTTGTCTGGATAGGAGGCAGAGCAGAAGGCTAGTTTCAAGGCATTTCTCTGACTCTCCTTTTGCTCCCCTCCTCATCTCACTCTGAGGTCTCACTACATCTCACTACATCCTTTATTGGGGAACAAAGATCTGATGAGGGGTTTGGATGGCTTGCTCCTTCCTCTAGCAAGGGAGAGGCCACCCTGAAGCATCTAGGGTTAGAAAATCTGGGATGTTCAGAGAGGCTTTGGGCTGAGTAGTCCTGACTCTTCTAGGCCTGAAGTTCTACCAAGTGGCCTTAACACTAAAAAGTATATGCCTAAAGTATGGGCCATGTTTGGATCTTGATTTGAACAAATCCATACAGAAAGTATTTTTGAGATAATTGGGTAAAACTCAACAGTGACTGGTATCAGATGATATTAAGGAATTAGTAATTTTGTTGAGTTTGGTATTGGTGTTGTAGTTATGTTAAGAAAAGGTCCTTTTGGAGAAACATATGGAAATATTTATAGGCCAGCAATTGTGGAATGGTATAGTACTAGGGATTTGCTTTAAAATACTTCAATAAAAAATGGGGAATAGGAAAAATAAGAATGGCAGAATGTTGATAATTGTTGAACCTGGGTGATGGGTACATGGCGGGGGTGGGGGTGTGTGTGTCATTATACTCTTCTCTCTACTGTGTATATGTTTGAAAGTTCCCAGAACAAAATGCTTAAAGAAATCACATAACCTAGATTGCTCTGGCAGGATTCATACATTAGTGAAAATTAGTTTGATCATGCTAACAACACACAGCAGATGCCGCAGGTGGGTATAGGCAGGGATTGGGAATGAGACGTTTGGATGGGCAGAGCCAGGAGAGTGGGCAGATGTATGTTGGAACATGGGCCATTGTCAAGGAGTGTGAAGTCCTGGCGGGGTGGAGAAATGTATGCAAGAGAATAGGGAATCTGAATGGTCTGGGCACATACAGTCTGAAAGTTCTGGGAGAGAAGGCAGGAAGTGAAAGAAGAGAGGAGACAGAGTGTGATAGATGCTCATGTCCATGTGTTAGGTCATCCACTAGCCTATAAGTTCCTGGGGTTGGACCTGTCTTCCCCACAGCTCCCAGGACCTTAGTTTATTTATTTCACTGATTCATTTACTTAAGAATGTTTATTGGGTGCCCCCTATAACCAGGCAATACAAATGTGTGCATTTGGTAGGCAAAGGAGATAGAGCAGCTCACATTCCAGTGGAAGAGACAGACAGTACATAAACAACAAGAATGAATATGCTTCCTAGCAGAACATCAGAGACTTGGGGAGCATCCTTACCTTAAATTAAATGCTGGGGAAGGAGAAGTGCTAGTGTGTGCTCAGATACTATAGGGAAAAGTGGGATCAGTATACTTGGATATGTATTAAACTGGATGATGATGATAATCATATTCACACTCAAAATTTATTTCAGGGATTCTGGAGCCAGACGACCTGAATTTTAATTTTGGCTCTGCCATTTGATAGCTGTGTGGTTTTGGGCAGGTTACTTACACTACCTGTGCCTCAGTTTTCTCATCTGGAAAATGGGGATGATGATAACACTATGTATTAAAATGAGATAAAGTTCTCAAAGCACCTAGAATAGTACCTGGCATACAGTAAATGATATATAAGGGTTTGCTATTATTATTTATTACTGTGAGCCAGTGACTGTGCTAAATGCTTTATTTACTCATTCATGTATATTTAACACAAGCCAGTGCTAGGCCCAAGAGAAAGAATGCTATTATGGAGTTTATATTTGACGTAACTTTATTCTCACACGATATGAGAGAGGTCCTGTGCATATCCCCATTATAGAAAGATGAAAAGTGAGGCTTAAACCTGTTAAGTCACTTGTCCAAGGTCACAGAGCTCATGGTTGAATGTTAGGATTCTATCTCTGATCTGTATGACTCCAAAAACCATTGCTGTAGAACTAGGAATTGGAAAACTATGGCCCTTAGGCCAAATCTATCCTTCTATTTTTCCCCTTGAGGATATAATTCACCCTTTTAGAATACACAATTTAGATATTCAAAAGTAGTCTTTTTTTCCAAGATTATGCAACCATAACCACTAAATCTGAAATATTTTCACCATTCCAGAAAAAAAAAGCCATGTATTCATGAAGCATTCATTTCCCCTTCTCCTTGGCCCTACCAATTACTATTATACTTCCTATCTCTATGGATTTGCCTATTCTGGATATTTATTATAAATAGAATCATATAACACATAGTCTTTTGTGTCTGGCTTCTTTCACTTAATGTGATGTTTCAAGATTCATCCACATTGTAGTATCTATCAGTCATTTGTTCCTCTTTATGGCTGAATAATATTCCACTGTATAGATATACATTTGTTAATCCACTCATCAGTTGATGAACATTGAGCTGTTTCTACATTCTGGCCATTATAAATAATGCTGCTATGAAATTTTGTAAGTTTTTGTGTGAACATACATGGATAAACATCCAGAACTAAAATATCCGGGTCATTTGATAACTTTATGTTTAACTTTGTGAACTGCCAGGCTATTTTCCAAAGAGGCTACACCATTTTACATTCCCATCAATAATGTACAAAGTTCCCAATTTCTTCACATCCTTGCAAACACTTGCTATTGTCTGTCTTTTTGATTATAGTTATCCTAGTAAGAGTGGAGTGGCATCTCATAGCAGTTCTGATTTGCATTTCTTTAATGACTAGTGATTTTAACATTTCTTCATTTGTTTATTGGCCATTTGTATGTCTTCTTTGCAGAAATGTTGATTCATATCATTTTGCCCATTTTTAAATTGTATTATTTTGTTTTTTAGTATTGAGTTTGTATGAGTTTTTAAAATGCATTCTGGATACAAGTCTCTTATCAGTCCTATGATTTGCAAGTATTTTCTCCCATTCTTTGGGTTGTTTTTTCACTTTCTTGATAGTGTTCTTTGAAACACAGAGGTATTTAATTTTGATGAAGTCCAGTTTATGTTTTTTCTTTCTTTTTTCCTGTGGTAAAAGCACAATTATCTGTATTTTTCCCCCTTTGGTAGCTTGGGCATTTGGTGTCATATTAAAGAAGCTAATTCAAGGTTATGAAGATTTACACCTACATTTCTTCAAAGAGTATTATAGTTTTAGCTTTCACATTTAGGTCTTTGTTCCATTTTGAGTTAATTTTTTGTATATGGTGTGAGGCAAGAGTCCAATTTCATTCTTTTGCATGTAGATATCTAGTTACCCCTGCAGCATTCATTGGAAAGACTATTATTTTCTCATTGAGTGGTCTTGGGACCCTTGTCAAAAATCAATTGACCATAGATATAGAGGTTTATTTCTGGACTCTCATTTCAACTCCTTTGATCTACAGATCTCTCTGTATGCCAGCACCACTGGCTTGACTATTTTAAGTTTTGAAATCAGGAAACATAAAACCTCTAACTGTGTTGTTCTTTTATTAAGATTGTTTTAGATATTCTGGGTCTCTTGCATTTCCATATGAATTTTAGGATCAATTTGTTAATTTCTCAAAAAGAAACTAGCTGGGATTTTTATAGGGATTATGTTGAATCGATAGATCAATTTTGGGTGTGTTGTTATTTTAAGAATGTTAAATCTTCCAATCCATGAACACAAGATATATTTCTATCCAACCGTGTCTTGTAGTTTTCAGTGTACAAGTTTTGCATTTCTTCTATTTAATTTATTTATAAGTATTTCTTTTTTTAAAAAAGATTTTATTTATTTATTCATGAGAGACACAGAGAGAGAGAGAGAGAGAGGCAGAGACACAGGCAGAGGGAGAAGCAGGCTCCATGTAGGGAGCTCGACATGGGACTCAATTCTGGGTCTCCAGGATCACGCCCTGGGCTGAAGGTGGCACTAAACCGCTGAGCCACCCAGGCTGCCCTATTTCATTCTTTTTAATGCTATTGTAATAGGCATTGTTTTCTTAATTACATTTTTGGATTGTTCATTGCTAACCTATGAAGATAAAATTGATTTTTGTATATCGATCTCTTAGCTAGTAAACTTGCTGAATTCATTTTTTAAAAAAGGCTCATTTTTAAAAACTTTATTTTTTTAAAGATTTGATTTATTTATTTTAGAGAGACAGAGAGTGTGAGCATGTAGGTGAGGGGCAGAGGGAGAGAATCTCAAGCAGACTCCTCGCTGAGTGCATAGCCCAACAGGGGGCTTGATCTCATGACCAGAGATCTTGACCTGAGCCAAAACCAAGAATTGGACACTTAACTGACTGAATCACCTAAGTGCCCCTAAGAAAGGCTTAATTGTTTTAGAGCAGATTTAGATTGACAGTAAAACTGAGAGGAAGGTACAGAGATTTCCCGAGTACCTATTGCCTCCACACATACATGGCTTGGCTCATTATTGCCTCCACACATACATGGATGGCTTGGCTCATTACTGGAGTGGTACATTTGTTATAATTGATAATAAACTTACATCATTATTATCCAACTGTCCATAGTTTACTGTAGGGTTCATTCTTGATGTACATTTTACAGATTTGGACAAATGTAACATGACATATATTCATCATTATAGTATCTTACAGAGTATTTTCACTGCCCTAAAGATCCTCTGTGCTCTGCCTATTCATTAACTCCTGATGTTTTTATGGTTTTCATACTTTTTCATTTTCTAGAATGTCATATAGTTGGAAGTATACAGTATATAGTCATTTCAGACTGCTTCTTTCACTTGGTAATATACACTTAAGTTTCCTCCAAGTCTTTTCAGGATTTGATAGTTCATTTCTTTTTAGCACTGAATAACATTCCATTGTTTTGATGTACCACAGTTTATCCATTCCCCCACTGAAGGACATCTTGGTTGCTTCCAAGTTTTGGCAATTATGAATAAAACTGCTCTAGATATCTGTGCACAGGTTTTTATGTGGACATAAATTTTCAATTCCTACTGGTAAATACCAAGGAGTACAACTGCTGGATCATTTGGTAAGAGTATTTAATTTTGTAAGAAACTGTCAAACTGTCTTCCAAAGTGGCTGTACCATTTTACATTCCCACCAGCAATGAATGAGATTTCCTGTTGCTCCACACCCTCTCTAGTATTTGGTGTTGTCAGTGTTCTGGATTTTGGCCATATGGATGAATTTTTTAGCTCCAATATTTTTGTGGATAACTTAGGATTTTTTTATATAAAAAATCATGTAAAAATCATGTAATCTGCAAATAGCAGCTTTACTTTTTTCTTTCCTATCTGGGTGCCTTTTATTTATTTTTCTCCAATTGCCCTGGCTAAAACTTCTAGAAAAATATTGAATATAAGTGGCAAGAATGGACCTTCTTGTCTTGTTCCTGATCTTAGGAGGAAAGTTTTCTACGTTTTAAGTATTAAGTATGATATTAGATGTAGATTTTTCAGATACCCTTTATCAGGTTGAAGAAGTTCCTTTCTATTTCTAATTTATTGAGTGTTTTTTTTATGATGAAAGGGTATAGGAATTTGTCAAATGATTTTTCTTGTGTCTACTGAGGTGATCATAGCTTTGGTTTTTTATTCTACGGATATGGTGGTATATTTCATTATTTAATTTTCAGGTGTGATAACAACTTTGCATTTCTGGAATAAATTGTACTCAGTCATGGTTATGATCCTATATATATATATATATATATATTGAATGCGGGTGGGAGGAGGGGCAGAGGGAAAGGGAGAAAAATCCCAAGCAGACTTCCGGCTGAGCATGGAGCCTGACAGGGGGCTCGGTCCCACAACCTCAAGATCATGACCTGAGCCAAAATCAAGAGTTGGAGGCTTAATTGACTGGGCCACCCAGGTGCCCCTCCTCTTCTATTTTTTTACTTTTATTTTTAAAAATTAAATTAAATTAAATTAACTTGATAGAGGGAGAGAGAGAGCACAAAAGCAGGGAGAGGGGCAAAGAGAGAGGGAGAAGTAGGTTTCCTGCTGAGCAGGGAGCTTGATGCAGGGCTCATCCTAAGACCTTGGGATCAGGACCTGAGCTGAAGGCAGACACTTAACCAACTGAGTTACCTAGGCTCCCTCTGTTCTATTTTTTTTTTCTATTGTTTTTTTAAATGAAGGATTGGTATTAAGTCTTTGAATGTTTGGTAAAATTAACCAGCAAAATCATATATGCCTGGAGTCTTCTTTGTGGGATTAAAAATATCTATGTATTAATTCAATCTTTTTTACTTGTTATAGGTCTCTTCAGATTTTCTATTTTTTTTCTTGAGTTAGTTTCTGTGGTATGTCACTTTCTAGGAATATGTCCATTATATCTAGGTTATATAATTTGTTTAATTTGTTGGCATACAGTTGTTCATAGTATTCCCTTATACTCCTTTTTACTTCTGTATGGTTGGTAGTAACGTTCCCATTCTCATTTCTGATTTTAATAATTTGGGTATTTTCTATTTTTTCTTGGTCTACCAACTGTCAATTTTGGTGATCTTTACAAATAATCTATTTTTGGTTTCATTGATTTTTCTGTATTGTTTTTCTATTTATTCTTAATTTTTGCTCTGATTTTTATGATTTCCTTTCTTCTGCTTGCTTTGAGTTTAATTTGCTCTTCTAGTTTCTAAAGGTGGAAATTTAGATTATTATTAATTTTTAAAAGGTTTTTATTTATTTGAGAGAGAGAGAAAAAAAGAGAGAGAGAGAGAGAGAGTTAGTTCAAACAGGGGAAGGGGCAGAGGGACAAGCATTCTCCCTGCTGAGTGAGGAGCCCCATGTAGGGCTCAATCCTAGGACCCTGAGATCATGACCTGAGCTGAAACCAAGAGTCAGACACTTAACTGACTGAGCCACCCAGGCACTCCATGATATTTTCTTTTTCCTAACATACATAATCACAACTATGAATTTCTTTTAAAGCATTGTTTTCACTGCATTCAATAACTTTTGGCATGTTTTGGTTGATCCATTTTGAAGTCTTTCCTAACTTTCTTTAACCCATTGGTTATTTAGGAGTGTGTTGTTTTCCACATATTTGAGAATTTCTCTAATTTTCTTCTTTTATTGATTTCTAATTTCATTTCTTTCCATCTACTTTCATTCCAAAGTACTTTGTATGATTTCAATTCTTTTAAGTTTATTGAGACATTATTTTGTAGTCTAACATATGTTCTGTCCTGGAAAATGTTCCATGTGCAATAATCTATTCTGCTATTGTTGGGTAGCATGTTCTATACATGCCTATTAGGTCCAGTTGGTTTAGTGTTGCACAAGTCTTTGATTTCCTTGTTGATCTTATGTCTAGTTGAAAATGGAGTACTGGGATCCCTGGGTGGAGCAGCGGTTTGGCGCCTGCCTTTGGCCCAGGGCGCGATCCTGGAGACCCAGGATCGAATCCCACATCGGGCTCCCGGTGCATGGAGCCTGCTTCTCCCTCTGCCTGTGTCTCTGCCTCTCTCTCTCTCTCTGTGACTATCATAAATAAATAAAAATTAAAAAAAAATGGAGTACTGATATCTCCAACTATTACTGTTGAATTGTTTATTTCTTCCATTAATTCTTCAATTTTTACTTCATGTATTTTGGGGCTCTGTTATTAGGTGCATACATATATTTATAATTGTTATGTTTTCCTGACACTTGACACTTATACCATCATAAAATGTCTTTCATTGTCTCTAGTAACAATTTTTGTTTTACAGTCCATTTTGTCTCATATTAGTATGGCCACCCTGCTGTCTTTTGATTATTGTGTGTATAATATATCTTTGCTCGTGTTTTTACTTTCAATCTATGTGTGACTTTGAATTTAAACTATTTCTCTTACAGACAATATATAGTTGGATCATGTTTTATAAATCCATTTTGCCAATCTCGGACTTAATTGGAGTGTTTAATTCATTTACATTTAATGCAGTTACTGTTAAGCATTGTTTATGTATGCTATTGCTATTTGTTTTCTAGATTTTATGATTTTTTGTTTCTCTATTTCTCCATTACTGCCTTTAAAAAAATTAAATACATATCTTTTCCTGTGCCATTTTAGTTTCTTTGTTGTTTTAAATAGATTTAAATGTGTGTGCGTGTGTGTGTGTGCGCTTTTTCCTTAGTGGTTGACCTGGGGATTACAATTAACATCTTAGCTTTTAACAATCTAGTTTGATTTAACACCAACTTAATTTTGGTATTATACAAATACTTTACTACTATACTGTTCCGTTCCCATACCACCCCTTTATGCTATTATCATACAAATTAAATCTTTATACATTGTATATTTATCAAAAGCAGATTTACAATTATTGCTACAGGCAGTTGCTTTTAAAAGCATATAGGGGAAAATTACAGATAAAAAATACACTTGTACTTTTATATTTACCTATGTAGTGACTCTTAACTGGAGATCTTTATTTTTCATATAGATTCAAATTACTAGTGTCCTTCAGGATTCTGTTTAGTATTTCTTGTAGAGCAGGTTAAATATTTTTTGTAGCATTAAATTCTCTCAGTGTTTATCTGTGAATGTCTTAATTTCTCCTTTATTTTTGTTGAATAGTTTTGCCAGATATAGAAGTCTTGGTTGATGAGTTTTTTTTTCTTTCAGCACTTTGAATATCTGGCTTCCATGGTTTCTGATCAGAAGTTAGCTCTTAATCTTATTGAGGACTCCTTGTACATGATGAGTCTTCTCTTGCTTCTTTCAAGTTCTCTCTGTCTTTGTCTTTGGGCAGTTATGATGTGTTTCAGTGTGGATATCTTTGAGTTTATCCTACTTTGAATTTGTTGAGCTTCTTGGGTGTATTGATCAATGTCTTTCAACAAATTTGGAAAGTTTTGGGTTATTTATTTCTTCAAACATCCTCCTTTCCTTATGGGATTCCTGCTGTGTATATGTTGGTACACTTGATAGTGTCACACAGGTCTCTGAAGTTCTGTTAATTTTTCTTTATTATTTTTACTTTAAGCTCTTCAGACTGGATAATATCAATTGACCTGTTTTCAAATTTGCTAATTCTGTCTTCTGCCTGCTCAAATCTGCTGAACTCCTTTAGTGAATTTTTCATTTCAATTACTGTACTTTTCAACTCTAGAATTAGCATTTTTATTTTATTTTATTTTATAATTTTTGTGTGTTGGTATTCTTTGGTGAGAAATTATTCTCATACTATTTTTAATTCTTTGTACATATTTTATCTTACTTATTTATTTTTGTATATTTTTTCCTGGAGTTCGATTTGCCAACATATAGTATAACACCCAGTGCTCATCCTGTCAAGTGCCCCCCTCAGTGCCTGTCACCTTTGTACATATTTTAAAGTAGCTTATTTAAAGTCCTTGTCTAGTAAGTCCAACGTGTAGACATTCTTTGGGATGGTTTATGTTAATTAATGTTTTCAGTCTATTGACCATTCTTTCTTGTTTCTTTACATCTCTTTAATTTTTGTTGAAAAGTGGAAAATTAAAATGATATAGTGTGGTAACTCTGGATATCCAATTCTTTCCCTCCCTAGGGTTTGTAGTTGTTGCTGGTGGTATTTATTTGCTTAGTGACTTTTCCAAATTAATTCTATAAAGTTTGTATTCTATGTAATGTGTGGCCACTGAAGTCTCTATTTGGTTAGCTTAACATTCAGCTAATGGTTGGACAGAGATGTCCTGAAATGCCTGTAAGTCTCCCTGTCTTTGCCAAGAGGTTCTGTGTGCATGTTGGAGGCACACCCTCAACATTCAGCCAGGCAGTTCATCACTCTGTCTTAGCACTTCACTTGTACAGAGCTTGAGGGTCAGCCAGAGGCCTTTCTCAGGTCTTTTCTGAGCATGCACAAAGCCCTAGCGTGCACACAGTTCTGTGCTTGTGTGTCCCCTCCTAGATTCCCAGGAGTATGTTGAAGCTTTTCAAAGTCCCTATAGACATCTCATTCCCTAGCTTTTTCTTTTTTTTTTCCCCTAGCTTTTTCTTTTAAGCTTTTTGATTAGCCCAATATTTGCCCAAACTGTTATCTACTGCCTCAAGCAGCTGTGCAGTTAATCATTTGCATCTAATTGTTTTTGACAAATGCCTGAGGGAAAAAGTTTTTCACACTAAATAAGCTCTTGAGTCAGGTCTAATAAATAAAGCTTTGCAAGTGTTGTCTTCCAGGGAACAATCAGACAGGTCAAATAATAATTCTCTGGGAATGAGGCTTTGAAGGAGCTCCAACACTGTTCAGCTCCCTCTGGTGGCTGCTAGGCCTCTGATTTTCACCATTATTGTGGACTGTTGGTTTTCAAGGCTACCACCTCTGTTTTCATAAATAAAGTTTTATTGTAATCCAACCAAACTTGTTCACTTACGTATTGTCTGTGGCTGTTTTTGTGCTCACAACAGTAGGGTTAAAAAGTAGTACAGAGACTATATGGCCTGAAAAGCCTAAAATATTTACTATCTGGTCCTTTACTCAAAATGTTTTCAACACCTGCTCTAGACTAGTGCTAGACAGTAGAAATATAACGGGAGCTATATATGTAATTAATTTTTTTTTGAGTAGCCACATTAAAAAGTAAAAAGAAACAGGTGAATTTAATTTTAAGAACATATTTTATTAACCCATGATATTCAAAATATTATTTCAAAATATAACCAATATAAAACTATTAATGAGATATTTTACATTTTTCTAACTAAGTCTTTGAAATCCAAAGTCTATTTTACACTTATAGCACATCTCAACTTGGACCAGCCACATTCTAAGTGCTAGTGGTTGCCATATTGAACAATGGAACTTTAGATCCTTGCTACTCAAGTGTGGGCCCTGGACGAGCAATATTGTATCACCTGGTAGCTTACAAGAAAGCCACAACCTCAGGTTCCACCTTGGATTTACTGAATCAGAAATTGCATTTAACAGGCCTTAGGTAATTCACATGCATATTGAAGTTTGAGAAATAAAGCTCTATACCATTTTGCTACTCTTTGTTTGGGATAAAGGCCCAGTGAGATATAAAATATAGCCCTCTGGTTAACTTGTCTTCTGCTCACTAGATTATGGTTGAATTATCTGAAAATCAGTCAAGTAAGGTGACTGTGTTCCAGACACTACAGTGTCTAGGCCCTGTGGGATTTACTATGCTGAAAAGGACATGGTTCCTGCTTTCAGGGAACCTACAACTGCCAAAGGATGCCTGGAGAATAATACTCTACACAAGAAGTTCAGTTCTTCCTTCCCAATAAATCCTCTAAATAACTTCTCCATCTCAAATGTAAATGTGGCAACTAGGCACTGGATTGCTCAAGCAGGCGTTCAACTCAAGAGGTTCATGGGACAGAAACAAAACAGTTTCACTCCATTTAAAATTGGCTCATAGCAATGGTCTGAAGCAAACACTCAGGCTTTAGGACGTGAACTCAATGGGTTCTTCTGAAAGGGTAGCAACCCTGTGTTTGTATAACAGGAAAGTTATAACATTCATCATGCTCAGATTCAGGAACTATGCACTCAAGTCAAGAGAAACCTGACAGTCTTATTTCCAGGTTCCAGTGACTTAGAATAGGAATTCCTATTTAAAGCAAAGAAAATAAGAAATGAGGAAGTGCCAGTCCTTGTTTCTCTATGTAGGTGTTGACAAGCTATTAAATCATTAGGTTGTCCCTTGCCAGAAGCAGCAGAATAAATCTTGGAAGTTGACAAATGGTCAGCAGCTCTGTGTGTGCCTGCACACTTAGAGGCACACACAAAGGGCACACTGTTTCCCTTGGTTTATCTCCTGGCTGTGTAAATATTTCATCTGACATTTGGATTGGATTCTGAGCTAGTTTCCCACAAAGCTGATGGTTTTTAAATCTGCTATCATCAGTCTACAATAAACTGTCTAACCTGTCTGCAGAGTACACTGCACTGGCAAACAGAACAAATGGAACCAGGAGACCCCAACATGATTTCTCAGATGTCTGAGGACAAGGAATTGCACCCAAGCTCTACTCAAGCCAGAAACACAAGCTATGAGGCACTTGCCTCATCCTGTTATACCAGCACCCACGAGCCCTTCCCACACAAGACCACTGCCAGCAGGAGGTCACAACACATAACTTGGGCCTGCCATCCTATTAAGACAGATCTTTGGCTCAGCGTAATTGCACCCCTGCCAAAGATGAGGATGACTGTAATCTCATTCATTCTGGGTTGTATTCATCCTGGCTCCCCTTCAGTTTCAGATGAATTCCTTTGGTTGTCCAAAATGTAGGAAATACTGTGGTAACTTAAACCACAAATTACTGGCTCAGAAAGCTCCTATATGGTAATAAAAAGAAAAGAAATACTAATATATGTTGCAATGTGATGACCGTTGAAAACTTTATGGTAAGTGAAAGAAGCCAGTGATAAAAGACCACATATCATAGAATTTCATTCATATGAAATATCCACAACAGGCAAATCTATAGAGATAAAAAATTGATGAGTTGTCACTAGGGTTGGTGGGGGGAGAGGAATGGAGACTAACTGCTCTGGGTATGAGATTTCTTCTAGGGGGCTGAAAATGCTCTGGAATTAGATACTGGTAATGACTGTACAACTTTGTGAATATACAAAATACCACTGAGTTGCACATTTTATTTTATTTTTTTGAGTTGCACATTTTAAATGGGAGACTTTGAGGGTATGAGAATTATATCTTGATAAAACTGTTTCAGAAAGAGTTAGGGTCATTAAATGATCTCTTTCCTCTCCCTCCCTCGCCCAAAACTCCTATATAAATCAGTATTCTCAGCTTTGCTATTTTGTATTCCACTTGTAGGAGATAAAAGCAAAAGGAAGGCATGCAGACTGGTACTAGGAAAGGTATAGGTTCAGAAGAAATCTATCTATTTTACTGCTACAATCCTCTATCCAACCAACCATACATTCATTCATTGAAAGTCTGCTACATACTAAGCACTAAGGATAGATACAGCATGAACAAACCTGCCCTTTCTACTAGGAGCTTATGACAATAATGTTAACATGGACCCTGAGAGACTCAATTCATGAATTGCTTTTTGAATAATCAAAAATTAAAATATGTTAATATCAATGTTACTGCTATTCACATTCCATTGTTTTGTGAAATTGGGAATTTATGGATGATACTCTTCTTTAATTTTAATACCTGAAGTGTAAACTATCCTAGGAAATTTATACTAATAGGAAAGTAAAATATTTAAAGAGCAAGGAAGGATGCAAACTTCCTGTTTCCCCAAGATGTTGTAAGCAAGAGTACTTTATGAATAGCCAAACCAGAAAGGTGACAGCATGTATTTTAAGGTTTCCTTCTTTAAAAGGAATTGCCTTTGTGAACCCACAGGATTTATTAAGAAGTGGCCTTTTCCTTTTTATCTCAATGTAAATGAAATTGTCTATCTGTTGTAGTACTTCTGGTGTTAGTGTTGTGAAAGCTGGTACCAGGAATCCAATGGTTCATTTCTTCAGGCAGTGTGTTATATGGAGAAATAACATTTGATCTTTGGAGTCAAGTCAGTCAGGCCTGGGTTCAAATCCTAGCTCACATTTTAAATTCAGGCCTTTATCATCATCTCTTAATAGCTTCTGAGCTGTTTTTCCTATCTCTCAAAGTCATCCATTGTCCAGCATCCCCACATAAACTTTCAAAAATACAAATTGGATCTTGTCACTCCCTTACTGTAAATGCTTAAGTGACAGTTCATCTTTGATGGGAGGGTCTGAGCTCCTTAGTGTGATTCATAAAATGTTGGCTTCATAGCTTGGCCCTACCACACCTTCCCATTCTCCATCTTACATTTTTCACATAATTGTTTGTAGTTACACACACACACACACACACACACACACTCCTCTACTCAGGCTGTTATGCCCTTCTAGAGCCACTTTCTATCCTTCCGTGCCTAACTAACTTTGAATGGGGTTTGCATTGGGGGTGGAATGGCAGCATAGCTGGTGTTTAGTACAGGCTCTCCAGCCAGATGCCCTGATGTAGCTTTTTCCCCCTTAATTTTGGAAGCTAGAGTAAAGGCAGTTGAGGAGATATTGACAATAACTGCAAAAAGCCCACCACATTCTAGCATAAGCTACTTTAGAAACATTTTATTTCAAAAAATCCCAGTAAGTGATAGATGCATACAATATGAGATTCCAAAGGTGGAAAAGGATATTTAGTAAAAGAATAATCTCTGACATGCCCTAAACACTC
Organism: Canis lupus dingo; assembly: GCF_003254725.2. NCBI lineage: Eukaryota > Metazoa > Chordata > Mammalia > Carnivora > Canidae > Canis > Canis lupus. The sequence goes on from NC_064281.1 coordinate 56,309,587, forward strand.
AGTTCCCTTACCAGCATGTTCCTGACTCTTTCAAGATATAGACTGCAATGTAAGCATAAAAATACAATTTAACACAGTAACATACTCTATACAGTGTTTTGTACTTGCCCTTTTCATTTAACGACATTATATTATTTTGCAGATCCTTCCACAATGTACTACATTTAATCAGTCCTCTACTGGTAAGCATTTAGATTGTTTCTAAACTTTGATAAAGCTGCTCCTTAAGATCTCTTCCATTATTGTAGTGAAACTGCTCATCCAAAGGGAAAATTTTTTTAACTTCAATTCCTTTATATTCTTTTTCATTAAAAATTGCATTTACTGTGATTTTGTTTTCTAATTACAAAGGTAATACATTTCATTTGTAGAAAAATTGAAAGATATAAAAAACACACCAAAAAGGTCACTTATATTTCTAAAGCTAGTTAACATTTTAATGAATGTTCTTCTAGTATTTTTTTCTCTTCACATATGTGAACCTTACAAAAGGTCTACTCTCACATTTGAGGGGGGGGCAATATGCGATAAAAAATAGTAAAAAATAATAATAGCTTGCCATGTTTTAGTCACTAAAGTACCTTAAATGCCTTATTGCATTTAATGCACACAACAACCTTAATAGGCATATACTATCCTCATTTTACAGATAGGGAAACTGAGGCACAAAGAATTGCTCAGAGTCACACAGCTTAGGAAGTAAGACAGCTGGGGTTTGAGCCTAGATCTATTGGGCCCCAGATCATACTCTTACTCACTGCACTCATTGCCTCTGCCAGACTGCAGTGTCTAGAGAAACTGAAAATGGATAGAACCTATTACCCAGAAATTACATTTGCAGCTCTATGCTCTACAGAAACTTGCACATGTGCCAGAGTAGACAAATACAAGAATGTTCACTACAATTGAGTGAATTCAGTGGCAAAAATGCAGACTGATCCAAATGTGCATACAGATATGAATGGATAAATAAAACAGGATATTCATATTACAGATATTATGGATATCTATATCTATGGATATTATGGAGCAGCTAAATGGAATGACTTAGATCTATATGGATATATCTCAAAAACAACATTGAATGAAAAAAGCAGGTTGCAAAATATGAACATTACAATACCATTTGTGTAAATAAAAAAAACAAAAACAAACAGTAAGCCACTCACCTCCCTTTCCTATACCAAATCTTATTTCTGATTACTGTGAAAATGGATTGGAAAGATACACATCAAATTCATGACAATGGCTGCCTTTGGGGATTCAGGAGCAGAATAGGACTGGGGATGAGGGTTACAGAATATTCAATTTATCTATAATAATTTTTTAAAATTTATTTATTCATGAGATACAGAGAGAGAGGCAGAGACATCAGGCTCCTTACAGAGAGCCCGATGTGGGATTCGATCCTGGAACCCCGGGATCACACCCTGAGCCAAAGACAGACACTCAACCACTGAGCCACCCAGGCATCCCTATAATAATTTGTTTTTAAGAAAAGACATAAAGCTAAGATAAAATCTTAACCAATTTTAATTCTGAATAATGGAAACATGTGCATTTGTTATATTCGTCTCTGTTACTATACTATATTTAAAAAATACTGTCAGCTAACGTTTACTGAGCACTTACTATATACCAGGTATAGTTCTAGATGTTTCATATTGGTTGATTCATTAAATTCTTACAAGCACCCTATGAATTAGGTACTATATTAGCTCCATTTTACAGATGAGGAAATTGAAGCACAGACAGGTTAAATAACTTTCCTGGGTCATACAATTATTAAGTGGTGGGGGTATCTGGCTTCAGGAACCATGCTTTTACCCTCTATCACCTTTACCCTTCTAAAAATTCTCAAAAAAGAAACAAAACAACACGAAACTAAGTACCTAAATGCTGAGGAAATGCAAAATGGGGGAATGAATACAATTGTATTCATTGTGCAGTTATTACCTCACCTGCCACTTTCTCTTTGTATTTGCTATATTAGTCTGGGGGTGGTGGTAGAGGCTTCACTCTGGAGCTGAGCTAGTGCTAGCTTAAAGTAAAACAGCAGGGACCTCTCTCTCTTGAGAGAATCAAAATCAAAACTCCACTCCCTCTCAAAAACAAAGCTAAACAAAACAAAATATAAGGAAGAGCAACATGAGATAGGCCCAGTTGGGGGCATTGCAGGGCACACACTCAATTTAAGCCTGTGTGTGAACTAGAATTTGCAGGAGTTAGCTAAGCCTAGTTCCTAGACTACAAAAGGTTGGGCAGGGAGGAGCTGGCAGCCAAATAGGGTAGAAAAATGAGACTGGGAGGAAAGAGGGCAACACTTTGCTTGTTTCTTTTTTTTTTTTTGTAATAATAAATTTATTTTTTATTGGTGTTCAATTTGCCAACATACAGAATAACACCCAGTGCTCATCCCATCAAGTGCCCCCCTCAGTGCCCGCCACCCAGTCACCCTTGTTTCTAGGTAATTTGGTGGAGACAGGTGATTTGGAGACCCTACTTTTCCGCCATCTTGCTCCTCCCCCCCTCACCCTTGTTTCTAAGGCAGAAGTAAAGAGGTATCTGGTGCTCGAGGAGCGGGATAGTAGGATAAAAAGGAAGGATAAAGGTGAGGGGATAGTTCTGTAGTTCTCTTCCTGCTATAGCCTCTGGTTTTAGTAGGGTAATCCTCCCTGCCCCCTTCTGAGGTCATTACTAAAGCAGATTCCAGGCTCCAAGTAAATAACAGACAAGAAAACAGTGGAATGGAAAGAGATGAAGACTTCCCTGCTGGAAAGAGAGTCTGAAGAGCAACAGCCAATCATCTGAGCAACAACAACAACAAAAAAACATTGGGAGGTTGTGCAGTGCAGTGGTGAAGAACTCAGATTCCAGAGCCAGCCTGCTTGGGTTTCAATTCTGGTTCTGCCACTTACTCATTCTGCCAACTTGGGCAAGCTGTCTAAAATAGGGATAATAATTGAGTTGTTGAGGATACAATTGTTGAGCATCTAAAGCACTTAGAACAGTGTCAGACATGTTGTAATCACTCTATGAGTGTTATTATTATTATTATTATTATTATTATTATCTGTGTACCCATTTCTTTCTAGGCACTGTGGTAGGAATTGGGGATAGACAGAAGTATCACAGTTTTTGCCCTTGCATTTAGTTTAGTTGGGGAAACAGATGAGGAAATGAATTACAATGCAGTTTGATAAGGTTTCAGATAATTCTGTGTGTCAGGTACTATAGGATCTTAGAAAAATAAGTGATTAACTATGGAGGGGAGGGGTGACCAAGAAAGAACCTTGAGGTCCTCCATGACACTTCCCTCTTTTTCACTCCTATATGTAATCTATCAATAAGCCTTGTTGGTTCTACCCCCAAGATGCGTTTGAAATTTAGATTACCACAAAACTCTCCTAACTGGTCACTCTATTATCACTGGAGTGCTTTTCTCTAATCTATTGTCTATACAAATGCCAGAGTGATTAAACACATACATACACACCAACACATATATGTTAGAGACTGAATTGTGTCCCCTTAAATTCATGTTAAATCCTTAACCCCTAATGTGACTATATTTAAAATAAGGAGGCAATTAAGGTTAAATGAGGACATAAGGGTAGAGCTCTCATCCCGTAGGATTTGTGTCCCTATAAGAAGGGACATCTGAGGGACGCCTGGGTGGCTCAATGGTTGAGCATCTGCCTTTGGCTCAGGACGTGATCCTGGAGTCCGGGGATCGAGTCCCAAATCGGGCTTCCTGCATAGAGCCTGCTTCTCCTGCCTCTCTCTCTCTGTGTCTCTCATGAATAAATAAAATCTTAAAAAAAGGAAGGGACATCTGAGCTTGCTTGCATGCTGTTTCTTTCCTTCTCTTCTTTTTTTTTCCCCCTGTGTGCATGTACTGAGGAAAGGTTATGTGAGATTAATGCAATTAAGTGGCTGTCTGTAAGCTAGTAGAAGAGCTCTTACTAGAAATTGACTCTGCTGGGCCTTGATTTGGGACAATTGGCTTCCCGAACCGTGAGAAAATAAATTCTGTTGTTTAAATTCCCCAGCATGTGACATTTTGTTATGACAAGCCAGAGCAGACTAATATACAGACATGTGCACAGGCGCGCGCGCACACACACACACACACACACACACACACACACAATCACATCACATCACATCACACACATACCTGTTTGTGGTTTTCCCTGGCTTAAAACCCTTCGGTAGTTACCCATTGCTTGGTGCTCAGAAGTCTACATCCTTGCCATGGCCTACAAGGTCTTGTAATAACTGGCCTCATGACTACCTTTCCAACCTCACCCTAGATTTCCCAGCTCCAGCCTTACAGTCTCTCCTTCAGTTCCTCAAAGGAGCACTGCTTTATTCTCGCCTGGGGCCTTCACACAGAGTGCTTCCTAAGCCAGGAAAGTTCTCCTTCTAGGCTCTCTGCCTAGTTGCTTCCACTTGGCCTTCAGAGCTCAGCTTTAATTTCACTTGCAGTCTTCCTGATGCTTGCCCAGATTAGGGCAACTTTCCATGTCATATGCTTTCAACTTTCTCTACTGCTACTTGGTAGCACTCATCTTGGTTGGATTTAAATAAATAATTTGGTTAGTGAGTTGTTTGACATTGTCCTCTGACTAAAATGTAAGCAGGTAAGTGTAGGATTCATGCCAACCTTTCCAATCCAAGCCACTAGATTCCTGAGTGTGTGGCACAGAGTAAGCACACATTACTTGTATGAATGAGTGAGTAAATGAGACTATTGCAATGGTCCAGGCAAGAGCTGATGTGGGTCTAAACCACAGCAGTGATGCTATGGTGACTAGAATATAATTTACAACTTATCCTCCTCCCCCCCCAAAAACCTTTAATGAGTATATTCTGTATTTATGTATTTTAAAATGTTAGTAGGGCCAGTAAAAAATTTTAATGAAGCAAAAAAAATGTTAATGAAGCAAAGAAGTCATCTTCTCATGGTCATAATACTTAAGATAGTACTATGGACTGAATTGTGTCTTCCCCAAAATTCATATGTTGAAGTCCTAACCTGCAGCATGACTGTATTTGGAGATGGGGGTCTTTGTAAGATAAGTAGGTTTATATGAGATCATGAAGGTAGGATCCTCATGATGGGATTAGTAAGCTTACAAGAAGAGATATCAAAAAGCTTGCTCACTCTCTCTCTCTCCTTCCCCTGTGAGGATAGAGAAAGAAGGCAGCTCTAGACTAGCCACAAAAAGAACCTTCACTAGAAACTGACATGCTGGCATCTCAATCTTAGACTTCTTGCCTCCAAAACTGTGAGAAAATAAATTTCTATTGTTTAAGCTACCCAGTTTATGTTGTTTGATTATGGCAGCCCAAGCTGACTAATATACTTAGCTCTGGCTGTAGCATTGGTCCTTGTTTTTGTACCTTCTTGTATCCTTTTTCTCTAATTGTTTTTTTGGGTACAGCTTCTGCCTCCTTTCTAGGCTGAAAGTTCCTAGATATCATAGATCATGCCCTTTAAATCACCAGAAGCACCTACTATCCAATTGAGTGGTAGTCAGTACAAGCTTATAGAAGGAATCAACTGCTCAGTGAGACATGCTGAGTGTTCATAGCTCGAAAAGGCTACTGAAACTCTGGAATTGGTATCAGCTTTGTCACAGATGTCCTGAGAGTCTCTTTTTTTTTGTCCTAAGAGTCTCTAAACAAATTAGGATACTTCCCCTTTTCTATCCACTTGTCTTCAGCTTTAGTATTTCTTCCCTCACTTACAGAGTTTTGATGTGTCTTTATATAATCTAGTACTTTCAGAACCTTTGTGAGAAAGCAGAGAGACTACAGTTTTAAGTCAGAAAGACCTGGGTTCAAAATCAAGCCTTGTCACTTACTAATGCTGACTGGAGCACTGACCTTGTATGAGGTGCTTCATACACATGGACTCATTCAATCTTTGTAGCCACTCTGCAAAGTGCATATGAGGATCACTGTTTTAGGCATGAGGAAACAGCTTTTGAGAGACTGGGTAAATTGCCCAAGGTCCCACTGTTATTTAGATCAGAACCCTAAACTATTTGGCTCCAAAGCCTGTGTTCTTTCTACTGTGCTACAGGTTCCAAAAGAGGATAAAGGTTAACATCTAGAAAGAATAACTTCTTATACTGGATTTCACAAGACTCCATTCATCAGGGACAAAAGTTCTTGCCTTTCTTTGGGGAAACAGAAAGCTCCCTTCCTAATATTTAACTTATGTAAGGGCAGGTGGAATCAGATTTTCAGAAGGGATCATGACCTCAAAAAGATTATGAGTCATTTTACTAGGCTGAAGGTATCATAGTAGCTGTCTTCTTTACTTCTGTATTCTTAGGACCTACCACTGTGCCTGGCTTTAAGGGGCACTCAGTAACTATTTGTAGAAAGAATTTACCTAGTGCAATGCGGGGGTTGAAAGATACGGAGATTAGACCTGAAAGAGCCAGTAACATAGCTGTTACTGTTTGGAACTGAAAAAGTATATTTCTGATACATTTTATTTAAAAAATTTTTTTTAAATTTTTTTTAAATTTTTATTTATTTATGATAGTCACAGAGAGAGAGAGAGAGAGAGAGGCAGAGACATAGGCAGAGGGAGAAGCAGGCTCCATGCACCGGCAGCCCGACGTGGGATTCGATCCCGGATCTCCAGGATCGCGCCCTGGGCCAAAGGCAGGCGCCAAACCACTGCGCCACCCAGGGATCCCTATTTTTTAAAAAAATTTTATTTATTTATTCATGAGAGACACACACACACATAGAGAGAGGCAGAGACATAGGCAGAGGGAGAAGCAGGCTCCCAGGGAGCCTGACGTGGAACTTGATCCCGGGACTCCAGGATCATGCCCTGGGCTGAAGGCGGCGCTAAACCGCTGAGCCACCGGGGCTGCCCTATTTCTGATACATTTTAGATTCACATTGAAACAAGATTCTCTGGTAGGAATTTTCCCAAAGACTGGATCTGGAAACCCAACAAAAGTGTTACAACTGTACTTGTATATAATTTGCAAATGGATTTTGTCTACCTACATCCTCTGTCATCTATTCCCTAGTGATTTTCAAGGCAAAAATTTATTACTGCCCTAAAGGTTATTGCATAATTTATAAAAGTAGTAAAAATTTATCTTCTCCTTTTTAACAAAAAAGAATAGGTAGTACCATGTCATGAGGTCAAGGCTGTTCAGTGCGGACAACTCATATCTTTACTATTGCCATGTAAAGTGTTTGATCAATCATGTTTAGGTTCCACTATAAAATTTAAAATGTGATATCAGCCAGTATCACTGGAGTTCCTAGGAAACCAACCCCTATTTCATCATCACGAGGACTATTCTGTTCAAATGGCACTTTTTGGGATTTCAGTTATATAGAGGCCTTTCAAATAGAAATCTCGGTTACTGGGGATTCAAAGCATGGGCAATTATCTCTGCTTTTTGTAAACACAGTTAAGGTCCAGTGGCAGAGACGTACTTCTTGAGAGTACAGGAGGCTGGGGTGACAGAGAGCAGAACTGTGAACATCCATTCCTAAGTCACAGGCAGAAGTTTTGCTTTGTAAGCTGAGCCTTGATAGAGTAGTAATTTATAAATGGAAAGAGATATGGGATTCATCATTCAGCAAGCATTTACTGAGAGCCTGCTATGTGCAAGACACTAGATAAGCATCACAGCTTAATAAGGAGAACTTTCAAATCTATCAGGTCTTTTCTTGACATTGCCTTAAAATATCATGCCCTATATTTAAAAATGGGAATGTAATCATAAGAAAAAAATCCAAACTCAACATTAGTACAACTTATATTTGTCCTCTCAAGTGATGGCAAAAAGAACTTTCCAACATGCTTTAATGAGCTTTTGCACATGCTGTTCCCTCTGCTTGGAATTCTCTTCCCTTTTCTCTGGTCTGCCTGGTGAAATCTTACCCATCCTTTAAGATACAGCTCAATTATCATCTCCTCTGTGAGCCTTCCTGATGCTCTCCTGAGAGAATTAACTGTTCCTTTCCCTACACTCACAAAGCTCTTCACAAGGAACCTCTACTCTTGCACCCAATTATAATTTTTTCTTTCTCACACTTTTCTCTGAGCTCTATAAGTCAGGAAACACCTCTGATTCATCTTGGTATCTTTAGAACAATGCTCATATATAGCAGCAGTCAGTAAATTGTTGGTGAAATTCCCTGACCATTTTGAAAAATGGATCTAGTAACACATTACAGAGAATGTTATAGAAACCTAACAAGACTTTGCACATAGTATGTGCTTACTGAAGGTTTGCTGACTTTGTAGTAAAAGTGGTGCTTCTCTTATGTAAAGGCTATAGATAGCAATTCTTGCTAGCCCTTTCATGGCACCAAACAGCAAGCATCAGCTCTACACAGACAGACATCTTTATTATGTTCCAGGCACTGAATGGTACATGTGCCCCAAACTATCACTCCCACTGGCTTACCAGAGGGCATAAAATGTCCCATTATTAGTTACTTTTTGGGCATTTGTTACAGAAGTTCTCTGTTGGATTGTTTTCAGACAGGAAAAATACATCAAAAGGCACCTGAAAAGACTGCACCTTTCAGAGGACCTGTAGATCATTCATGCTTCTCTCCTTCCAACCACAATTGGTTGTCCAGAGAGAATTCAGAACACATGAAAAGGTCCTAAAAAAGTCAAGACCGAGCACAACTTAAATTGTACCTTATAATCACAGTAGATAGTCCCTGTCAGCTTAGAGTTACAAATTTTGGTGTTTGCAAAGTTTTGTGAGGCACAAATCTAAAGAAGGTAAAAAGACAGGTAAACATTAACATTTGTTTTGTATCATAGCACACACACACAAAAAAACTTTGGCTTCTAATCATAGCCATTTGCAAAATCCTACTATGTTTCTCTGGTTGTGGGAGAGTAAAGTACTTTTTCTGTTTTGACAAGGGATGTGTAGAAGAAAACTCATTTTGTACTTTGAAAGTTCTACACTCATGGGAAATATACCTATCTCATAGATTTTCAGTATGTAAAGACCAAACACTTTTTTTTTTTTTTGGCCAACACAGGTACAGAATGGTCAATTACTCTCTTGTTAGCTGGAAACCATGTAGGCAGATACCAGATTCCCAGAGTATGTTAATTAGGAGTAACTGAGATGATCTTTCCTTAATTCTCAAAATCAGGATTTTTTTGATGCATCAATTATTTAGGGAATTCTTATTCAGTGTTAGTAGTTTAACAAATTAGATAGAAGGACAAAGCTAAAATCTGTTGAATTTAGTTGGCACAAATAAGACTAGTCTTACTTTCCAATCATTGTTAGTGCTGTTTGAACAGTAAAACAATCAGGAGTTCAGAGATAAGCAAAGTTTCTCAGTACAACCCTCTTCTATCTCTGTTAGCTTGGGGAGGGATGGGTGAGAGAAGGACAGAGCTAACACTGATGGAACTGTACAGCAAAGAAAGAAAAGGAGGGCCAGAACAGTGGGTAAAAAGTTAACTTACTTCACTTAGATCACCATATTAAAACCAGATGTGTCAAAAATGTTGGATAAGAAACACTGTTGTTACTGATAGCGAGAACAAACTCTTTGTACTTTCCTCCCAATATAGTATCATTACAGGGTGCAAGAAGTGTCATTTTATTTCATTTCACATGTAGCACATTCTCAATAAGTTGAACCGTTTCTAATCTTATGTAATTAGATAGGTCTCGCTACATCCCTCAGTTGAAGGATTTTATGAGCTGCCTTGTTCTGTCTCCCTTTTGGGACAGCTTCTTTGGGGCTGGAAACTAACATTTGCTAACATTTCTTCCCTTCTGGCATCTGTCAGCTGGATGGGCTCTGGGAAAAGGAGGATAGGGAGGGAAGGAGTACAAAGTTTCTTCCCCCTATGCCCCAGTATTAGAGCCATCTTTGTCTCTATGTGTAGGGATTACTCTGTTCTGGAAAGTGCTATTAAGTACATGTTCAAAATAAACAATGGGCAGATGGGTGAATAGGAAGATGAAGTTCTTGTTTTTTAATTTAATTTTCCACAAATTTCAAGTTCTTTTGTTTATTAAAAGTAGAGCCTAAGTGAGGTTCTAGCCAGAGATGGATCTTTTAATACAGCCCAAGGATGCAAAGTGGATGGAGTGTGGCTCTTTGATCTTGCTGTCCAGTCACTCTGGGCAGAGCCCATCACTGTATGCAATGACTATGGCACAATAGCCTTCTCCTTACTACAGAGCAGTCATAAGGAGTCATCAGATATTTGACATCTGAACCAAAGACTATATAAACACCAGGGCTTTTACTCCAATGCAGAAATAATAATAGCATGTTGAAATGGAGAGTTTTTCCTTCAAGAAGGCTTTAAAGCTCTCCTCACTGAAAAGCTTTCTTAGGGTCATTTCTTGACCATTTTGTGACATCTCTGTGAGGTTGCTGACTGGCAAATGCTCTCCATGTGTAGACTGGGAAACCCCAAATTAAGGCTGATTTATTCTTCTATTCTTTGGGACTTGTGTATGATTGATTATATGTAGGGCCTAACCTCTCACCACAAAATTCTGTGGCTTTATCCAATAATGAGAAAAGACAACCGAATGAGTGCAGTATACAACAAAAATGGGTGAGTGACAGGGCCACCTGATATCTCCTAGTACTTTACAGTTTATAAATTGCTTTCAGAGTGTTTTTTTCATGGATAGGCAGTGTACACTCCTATTTCACCAAAGCAACTGGACTGCAGAAATAAGAGCCAGGGTGCTGGCACAGTCAGGGAGGCCCTGGATTTCTCACGCTGGAGGTGGGGCAGTGTGTGGGTAAGCACTTTGCCTTCCAGGAATAGTACTGCTCTGAGACTCCTCTGTAGACTGACTGGAACGGAGATTAAGCTCAGGGTTCTCTTTGCATTCCATTTAGCAGTTTGCTCATGCTTCCACTGTAGAGCAGGCTCAAGAATTCCTCTGCCAGCTGAGAATCTGAAAGTTGCTTTGGCTGTAAGACAGTATCTTATTTATTCACATAAATGCCCTCCTCTTCTTGTCTCTGATTACTTTCACCCTAAAATGGGAAGGGGGGCAAATTATGTGAGCATCTGGGGACTGGACTGCAGCCACCCTTGGCAATCTTTGTTAATCTTTGAGATTCTCACCAACATTGACTAAATATTAGTGACTCACCCAGAGTAGCACATAATCTCCTTTTCCTTTAATAAAGCAGTTCCTCAAAAGCTCTGCTAGGAAAAACAAAACAAAACAAGGGAAAGAAAAAGTGCTAAGAGCAAAATATGGCTTTAAATAAGCCCAGAAGATTTCGAAGAAGGAGAGGGTGATCATCTGCAAGTGATGAAAAAGTGGCTTGTACATTTTACATTTCCTTTCCGGTTCCAAACTTGAGCCTTAAATATCTTTTGGCCAAAGGAAGTTATGACAGATGAGGCTGGGTTACCTCAGTCCCACCTTACTACTTGAAACTTCCCAGGAGCTCAGAGAGGTTTGCAGCTCAGCACCCCTGGCCAGAGAAGTGGAAGGAAGATAAACAGTGGGAAAGAATACAAGTGAGAAGCAGCTGGCACAACTGCTGTCAGCCCCTCTGCTCATTCTAGCCAATTGTATAGACAGTTTCTCTTTAATTTAACCTTTGGTCCATTCCCCAAACAACAAAGCTCATTTTGCTTATGCAAGTCTCTTTTGGTAGAGATAGTGGCTGTTTAAAGCAGAAAGAGATGTAGAGGTAAGGGAAGTTATGTGGGGGAAAACTTGACAAAGACATTTTTTTTTCTTCAAAACATGACATGAGGCAGGATGCCTAAGGGAGGCTATGTACAAAGAGATAAGTCCCTCTGTGATCAAAGGTAGTCTGGAAGAGGGAGGACAGGCTACACAGGCTTGGGGACAGTTTGCTTCTACTTCTATTTATACTCTCAAGGCTAATTGTGCAAATAGGAGTTTCTTACTCAAGAATGGCCATTTGTTTAATAAGTTCTTTATAGATCTTGGAAACTAGCCCTTTATCTGATATGTCATTTGCAAATATCTTCTCCCATTCTGTAGGTTGTCTTTGAGTTTTGTTGACTGTATCCTTTGCTGTGCAAAAGCTTCTTATCTTGATGAAGTCCCAATAGTTCATTTTTGCTTTTGTTTCTTTTGCCTTCGTGGATGTATCTTGCAAGAAGTTACTATGGCCACGATAGCCAACTGTGGAAGGAGCCTCGGTGTCCAACGAAAGATGAATGGATAAAGAAGATGTGGTTTATGTATACAATGGAATATTACTCAGCTATTAGAAATGACAAATACCCACCATTTGCTTCAACGTGGATGGAACTGGAGGGTATTATGCTGAGTGAAGTAAGCCAGTCGGAGAAGGACAAACATTATATGTTCTCATTCATTTGGGGAATATAAATAATAGTGAAAGGGAATATAAGGGAAGGGGGAAGAAATGTGTGGGAAATATCAGAAAGGGAGACAGAACGTAAAGACTGCTAACTCTGGGAAACGAACTAGGGGTGGTGGAAGGGGAGGAGGGCGGGGGGTGGGAGTGAATGGGTGACGGGCACTGGGGGTTATTCTGTATGTTAGTAAATTGAACACCAATAAAATAAATAAATAAAATAAAATAAAATAAAATTAGTATATATAAAAAAAAAAAAGAATGGCCATTTGTAGATGCACGTTGGTTTGTTTTTCCACACTACTAAGAGAGCCAATTCAGCAATACTTTCAACAACTCTGATCAATAGAGAGGAGTTTAATTATTCACCAATCTGGAGACTAGGAGTATAGATATGCAAACCATTTTTTTCCCTCAAGTGGACTTACAATTGCAATCTTTGAGTGTTTAGACTGGCAGTGACTTTATTTTTATTTATTTTAAAGATTTTATGTATTTATTTGAGAGAGAGAAAGGGAGAAGGAGAGAGAGAGAGAGAGAGAGAGAGAGAGAGAGAGCGCGCGCGCGCGCGCATACGCAGGGGGAGGGGCAAAGGCAGAGGGAGAGGGAGAAGCAGACTCCCCGATGAGTAGGCAGCCCAACATGGGGCTTGATCCTAAGACCCTGGAATCGTGACCTGAACTGAAGGCAGATGCTCATCCACTGAGTCACCCAGGTGCCCCTAAACTGGCAGTCACATCAAAGTGCATTCTAGTTAAACCCTGTAGGGGCCTGGGGAGGAATTTGAGCCTGAATCAGGGAAGTGAATTGCCCAGGGACACACGAGCTAATGAAGATGCCATTAGAAAGCAGTGGTCTCTCTTTCACTAGCCCAGTATTTTGTCTACCCTCCCACCACCCCACCTTCAGAGACTTCCAAATGTACCCACTGTGGCAAAATCTGTGTTTTCCTCCTGGCTATTTCAATTGCTCTCTCATGACAATGTTGGCAGGCTCAGTGACTAAGCACACCCTTAATCATAAGAGAAGGAGGGCTTCTTCCTATTTCCTGACCTATGGAGGAAAAGCCATACTACCATTTACAGCCTGCCTGTGGCTCTATGGCCTGCAGGATGAGAAGACCAGGGAGAACAAAGGCAACAGTGCTGCTGTGAACAGATGTGGCTGCTTACAAGAGAGTCTTTTTCTCTTTTACAGGTCCTAGCCTGAGAGTTTCAGGAGAGAATTCTCCATTCTTCATTTAAGGAAATGATGCAATTGATGTATACAAAATGCTTAATATATGCAAATCATATTTGTATGGAATTTCTACATGAAAAATACTTAATATATAAGTTATGAAGCATAGTGATAGAATAAACACCTGTGAACTCACCATCCACTTTAACAGAATACTACAAGTACCATTGTAGCTCCCTCCATGCTTCTCTCTGGCCCACCACCCTACCTACCCTTCTCCCAGAGGTACCCACTATCATGAACTTCTAAAAGTCACTCCCTTGCATTTCTTTGTAGTCTTTCTACATACACAAGTAACCCTAAACAACATACTCTTTAATTTTGCTTGCTTTTGAACTGTAAATATTGGTATTGTACTAAACTTTTCTGCAATTTTGCTTTTATTCAAAATTGTGTCTTTCACATTGTTATGTGCTGCAGAGGTTCATTCATTGTGCAAGTCTACCACAATAGAGAAACACTGCTGTTGATGAACATCTGTTGTTTCTAGTTATTTTTTTGCTGTGCTGAACAATGTCGCTATAAACTTTCTTTACAATACACTTGCCCAAGTTTCTCCAAGGCCTGTTTCTAGGAATGGAATCAAGGAGTTGTAAAGTATACACATGTTCAAATTTGTTAGCTAAGGCCAAATGGTTTCCCAAATTGGTTGCCCAATATACACTCCTGCCAGAAGTGTGTTCCACATTTTGACAAAGTGCTCCACATCCACACTAACACTAGTATTGTTTAATTTATGTTATTGTTTTCAATCTTGTGGGTTAAAATGGAATTTGGTTTTCTTTGGGTAAGTCATTGTGGTTTTAAGTTGCATTTCCTTGATTACTGATGAAGTGAACATCTTTTCTGAATGGTTTCCTCTTCTGTGAAATGCTTGTTCATATTGTTTGCCCATCTTTCCCCTGGATTTTCTTTTCTATGTATTGGTATATAAAGTTTGTATATTTCAAATATTAATACATTGTCAGTTATATGAGTACTAAGTATGTTCTTCTTTGTGGCTTGTCTTTTCACCTTAGGCTTTTTGGTAAACAGGGCACTTCATTTTAGTGTAGTTAAATTTATTACTCTTTTCCTTTAGGGTTGGTGCTTTTTATACTTCCTTATAGAAATTCTCCCCTATCCCAAGATCGCAGAGAAATTTTCCTATATCAGTGTTTCTTTATGATTACTGGCATATGGGGCAGGACAATAATTCTTTAAGTGGGGCTGGCTCTCACATTATAGGACACTTAGCATCCCTGGACCCTGGGTACCAAATGCCTTTAGCATTGTCTCTATCATCATAACAACCCCAAACACCTCTATACATTTTCAAATGTTCCCTAGGTGGAGGTATTGCCAGTTGAGAACCCCCAAAGTATATTTTCTTTTAAAAGTTTAAAATATTTAATGCACTCAGAATTGGTTCTTGTGCTTGATGTGAGGTGGGAATCTAATTTTATTATTTATTTATGGATAACCATTTCCCCCAACATCAGTTATTAAGGAGTTAATCCTTTCCCCCACTGATCTGCAGTGCTACCTGTCATACATCAAATTTTCAAATCGGTCTATGTCTATTTTTGAGTTTTCTATTCTGTTCTCTGTTCTGGCCTATTTGTCAAACCTCTGTCCTAATATTATACTCTTTTAAGTACTATAGCTGTATTAGAATTCTTATTATCCAATGGAATAAGTGTTTCCACTTTGTTGCTCTTCAAGAATGCCTTGGCTTTTTCTTTGTACTTCCATGTAAATTTTAGAACTGGTTTGTCAAATTCCATGAAAAACCCTGTTGGGATTTTGATTGGAGTAACACTGACTATGGTTGATTCAGAGAGAAAGGATATCTTTACAATATTGAGTAGCCCTACCTGTGAATAGGACACAGCTCTGCATTTCAATAGTTTTCTAATTTCCTCCATAAAGGATCTCTTGCACATCTTTTATTAGATTTTCTTCATAGATTACTTATATTTTTATTGCTTCGATATCTTTTTGAAGATGGCATTTTTGGTTTTTGTTGTTGGTGTGTAGAAATGAGACTTATCTTTCTATATTCTCTCTGAAATGTACTCCAATCAGACTTTTCCACTTAGCCCCATCAACACTGCTCTTGGAAAGGTCACCCATGACTGCATGGTTGCCAAATCCAATGGTCAAATCAGTCCTTATCTCCCTTGGTTTGTCAGCAGCATATGACATAGTTGATCACGACCTCCTCCTTAAAAACTTTCTTTACTTGATCACGACCTCCTCCTTTTTTTTTTTTTTTTTTTTTTACGACCTCCTCCTTAAAAACTTTCTTTACTTTGCTTCCAGGACAGCACACACTTTTGATTTTCTTCTTACCTCACTGGTTATTCTCTGTCAGTCTTCTTTACTCATTATTTCTCATTTCCCTAACATTTCCATTTTGGACTGTGCCGGAGGCCAGGCCTTAGACAGACTTCTTCTCTAGCTATTCATACTCCCTTGGTGATTCCATCCATGGGAGTTTTAAATTCTACCCATATGTTAACACCCAATTTTGTAATGCTAGTTCAACTTATTGTCTGGACTTATCATTATATATGCTTTGTGTGTACACACACAGATGACTGATATATACACACAAACAGATGAGATATATGTATATTCCTTTGACCTACTTCAATTCAACATGCCCAAACTGGACTTTAACTTATTCTTTTTAAAGATTTTATTTATGTGTGTGAGAGAGAAATATCAAGTGAGCACAGAGGTAGAAGGAGAAGCAGACTCCCTGCTGAGCAGAGAGTCCGACGCGGGGCTCAATCCCAGTACCCTGGGAACATGACCTGAGCCAAAAGTAGATGCTTAACCAACTGAGCCACCCAGGCACCCCTGAACTCTAATTTATTACCTTAAACTGTGCCTCCCACAGCCTTCTCGACCTCAGTTGCTCACTCCCATCATTCCAGTTGCTCAAAGCAAAATCTTTGAGTCCTTGATTTCTTACACCACTCACGATAGTTCAGAAAATCCTCCTCACTCTACCTTCAAAATATACATTCATTTCACATCTCATAATCTACACTAATACCACACTAGTTCAAGCTACCATTATCTTTTCAAAAAACAGCTTTATTGAGATATAATCCACATACATATGATTCACTCATTCAGTGTACAATTCAATGTCTTTTGGTATATTCACAGCATTATGTGACCATTACTACTAATTTTGTATTTTTGTTCCCCCAAAAGAAACTAGTATTCATTAGCAGTTACTGTTTATCCCCTTATCGCATGTTGCCTAGACAACCACTGATTTACTTTTTGTCTTTATGGATTTGTCTATTCTGAACATTTTCACATGGAATCATATAATATATAGTCTTTACTTCAGGTACTTCATTCCTCTTTATTGCCAAATAATATTCCATTGTATGGATATATCACATCTTATTTACACATTGATCAGCTGATGGACATTTGGGCTATTTGCACTTTTTGGCTAATATGAATGCTGATATGAACATTTGTGTATAGTTTTTTTGTGTGGACATATGTTTTCATTGGGCAATACCCAGGAATGGAATTGCTGAGTAATAAGGTAACTCTACATTTAATCTTTTGAGGAACTACCAGCTTGTTTTTCAAAGCAGTTGCACCATTTTACATTCTCACTGGAGGTGTTTGAGGATTCCATTTCTCCACATCTTTGTTACTGCTTGTTATTATCTGTCATTTTTACTGTAGCCATCCAAGTGGGTATGAAGTGGTATCTTGTGGTTTGGATTTGCATTTCTATAAGGATTAATGTTGTTGAGTATCTTTTCATGTCCTTGTTGGTCATTTGTATATGTATATATATATATATATATATATATATATATATATATATAGTATCTACTTCTTATCCAGATCCTTTGCCTATTCTAAAATTGAATTGTTTTTTTTATTGAGTTGTAAGAATTTTTAAAAATATATTCTAGATACAAGTCCTATGTCAGATATATGATATGCAAGTATTTTCTCCCATTCTAGGACTTGTCTTCCCATTTACTTGAAGATATCATTTGTAGCAGAGAAAAATTTTAGTTTTGATTAAGTCTAATTGATTTTTTCTTTTGTTGGTTATATTTTTTGGTGTTGTATCTAAGAAACTATTGGTCATGAAGATTTAACCAATGTTTTCTTCTAAGAGTTTTATAATTTTAGCTCTTACATTTAGATCTTTGATACATTTTGAGTTAATTTTTATATGTGATGTGAAGTAGGGGTCCAAGTTCATTCTTTTGCATGTGGATAAACCGTTGTCTCAACACTATTTCTGTGATTTCTGAAAAGACAATTTTTTCCTGCACTGAGTTGTCTTGGCACTCTTGTCAAAAATCAATTGACCATAAATATGAAGGTTTATTTATGGACTCTCACTTTGCTCCATTGATCTGTATCTATCCTTATGCCAGTACCACACTGTTTTGATTACTTTAGCTTTGTCTTAAGTTTTGAAATCTGAAATAATTATCTCATAAAATTGTTAGGAAGTGTTCTCTTCTTTTCTATTTTTTTGGAAGAGTTTGAGAGGATTGTTTTGATTTCTCTTTAAACATTTGGTGGAATTCACCAGTGAAGCCATCTGGTCTTGTATCTTTCTTTGGTGGGAGGGTTTTGATCATTAATCCAATCTGTTTAACTGTTATAAATCTATGCTGAATTTCTATTTCTTTTTGAATCTTCAGGTTTGGTTGTTGTGCCTTTCTAGGAATTTTCCCATTTCATGTAAGTTATGTGATTTGTTGGCACACAATTATTCACAGTATTCCTCTTATTATCCTCTTTTTACACAGTTACAGAAGTTTTTTCTTGTGATGAGACTTTTAAGATCCACTATTTTAGGAACTTTCAAATATGTAATACAGTATTATTAACTATAGTCACCATGCTGCAAATTACATCTTTCATGACTTATTTATTTTATAATTGATAATTTGTACTTTTTGTCCCCCTTCATCCATTTTGCCCAACTCCCCTCCTCCTTTGGCAACCACTAATCTGTTCTGAGTTTTTTTAAGATTCCATGTATAAGTGAGATCATATGGTATTTGTCTTTCTCTATCTGACTTATTTCACTTAGCATAAATTGCCCTCAAGTTCTATCCATATTGTTGTAAATGGCAAGATTTCATTTTTTTAATGGCTGAGTAGTATTTCTCTCTCTTTCTGTGTGTGTGTGTGTGTGTGTGTGTGTGTGTGTAAACAACCTAAGTGTCCATTGATGGATGAATGCATAAAGAACATGTGGCACGGGATCCCTGGGTGGCGCAGCGGTTTGGCGCCTGCCTTTGGCCTGGGGCGCGATCCTGGAGACCCGGGATCGGATCCCACGTCGGGCTCCCGGTGCTTGGAGCCTGCTTCTCCCTCTGCCTGTGTCTCTGCCCCTCTCTCTCTCTCTCTCTCTGTGACTATCATGAAAAAAAAAAAAAAAAAAAAAAAGAACATATGACATAGGGGCAGCCCCGGTGGCGCAGCGGTTTAGCGCTGCCTGCAGCCCAGGGCGTGATCCTGGAGACCCTGGATCGAGTCCCACGTCAGGCTCTCTGCATGGAGCCTGCTTCTTCCTCTGCCTGTGTCTCTGCCTCTCTCTCTCTCTCTCTGTCCCTATGAGTAAATAAATAAAATTCTTAAAAAAAAGAACATATGATACATATATTCAAATTAGTGTATTCATTTTCTTTGGATAAATACCCAGAAGAATACTCTTGAATTGCTGGATCAAATAAATGGTAGTTCTATTTTTAATTTGAGGAATGTCCATGCTATTTTCTGCACTGATTACCACTTCCACCAAGAGTGCACAAGGGTTTCCTATTCCCCACTTTCTCTCTAATACTTTTTATTTCTTGTCTTTTTTGATATGACATCTTAACAGGTGTGAGGTGGTATTTCATTATGGTTTTGATTTGCATTTCCCTGATGATCAGTGATGTTGAGCACCTTTTTTGCCCATTTTTAAGTTAAATTATGTGTGGGTTTTTTTTTGGGCTATTGAATTGTAATATGATCCTTTTTATTTCTGTAAAATTGGTAGTAATGCCTTGACTTTCATTTCTAATTTTAGTTATTTGAACTTGTCTCTTTCTTCCCCTTGTCTATCTACTTAAAGTTTTGTCCATTTTCCTGATATTTTTAAAGAATAACTTCTGGTTTCATTTATCTTCTCTACTTTTTTCTATTCTCTTATTTCATTTTTTTCTCTCTCTAGTTTTTAAAATATCCCTTCTTCTGCTTGCTTTGGTTTATTTTGCTCTTCTTTATTTGGTTTCATAAGGTGAAAGGTTAGGTTGTTGATTTGAGATCTTTATTTTTAACATCGGGGTTTATAGCTACAAATTTCCCTCTGAGCACTGCTTTGGCTGCACCCCAGAAGTTTTTGTTGTTTCTTCATTTTCACTCACCTCAAAGTATTTTCCTTTTTTTTTTTTAAAAAAAAAGAGATTTTATTTATTTGAAAGAGAGAGAGAAAGAGAGAGAGCACAAGCAGAATGAGGGGCAGAGGGAGAAGGAGAAGCAGACTCCCCTGCTGAGTAGGGAGCCCAACTCAGGGCTCAATCCTAGGACTCTGGGATCATGACCTGAGCCAAAGGCAGATGTTTAACTGACTGAACCACCCAAGTGCCTCTCAAAGTATTTTCCAATTTGCCTTGTGATTTCTTCTTTAACCCATTGGTTATTTAGGTTTCTTAATGTTAATACTGTTTAATTTCCACATATATGTGAATTTACAATTTCCTTCTGCTTTGTTTTTTAAAGAGATTTTTATTTATTCATTTGAGACATATATATATATATATGTGTGTGTGTGTGTGTATGTGTGTGTGTATAGTTGTTCTACACATACACACACACACAGAGGCAGAGGGAAAAGCAGGCTGGATCCTTGCTGAGCCAGGAGCCCAACGTGGGGCTTGATCACAGGGCCTGAGTTGAAGGCAGATCCTTAACCATCTGAGCCAACCAGGTGCTCCTTTCCTTCTGCTTTGATTTCTACTTTCATTCCATTGTGGTCAGAAAACATACTTCATATGATTTCATTTCTTCTTTGCTTTATGATCTAGCCTATTAGTCTAGAAACTAATTAATGTACACACGAGAAGAATGTGTATTCTGCTATTTTTCAGTATTCTTAGATTAATGTCAGGTCGAGTTTAGCGTTGTTCAAGTATTTTATTTCCTTGATCTTTTGCCTAGTTGTTCTATCCATTATTAAAAGTGAGTAGGGAATTCTCAAATTATTATTGTTTGTCTATTTCTCCCTTCCACTCTGTCCATTCTGTCAAGTACTACTTTATGCATTTTGGGGCTTTGTTGTTAGGTGCATGTGTTTTTATAATTGTATCTTCCTCACACATTGACTCTTTTATCATTATGAAATGTCCCTCTTCATCTTCAGTATTTTTTTTTTGTTATAAAGTCTATTTTTTGAGGTTAGTTTCACCACTCCACCTTTCATATGGTTGTTGTTTGCATGTTGCATCATTTTCCATCCTTTTACTTTCAATCTTTTTGTATCTTTGAATGAAAAGCATGCCTCCTGTAGGCAGCATATTGTTGTATCTTGTCTATTTTTAATCCAGTCTGATAATATCTGTCTTTTGGCTGAATGTTTAGTTCACTCACATTTAGTATTATTGATATGTTTGAATTTACATTGCCATTTTGCTTTTGTTTTCTATATGTCACATGTCTTCTTGGTTTTTGTTATCTTCCTTTGGATTGGGTGAATATATTCTTATGTAACATTTTGATTCATGATTTCTAAATTCTTTATTTTTTTGTTTTTGTTTTTTTTTATTTTTTTATTTTTTTTTGTTTTTTTTTTTGTTTTTTTTTTGTTTTTTTTTAAATTCTTTATTTTTGAGTTATTTTCTCAGTGGTTTCTGTAGGGTATATACATATCATATTAGAATCTCCTTATATTTATACTGACTTAGTTCCAGTGAAATATGGGCATTTAAAATAGCTTCATTGCCTCCTCTTCTTTTTAATATTATCATTATACATACATATATATCTGTATGTTACAAATCCTACAATACATTGTTATAATGATTACTTTGTATAATTTTGTATTTTAAAAGGCTGAGAGAAGAAAGGAAAAACAACTATATATTTCAAGTGTTTATTAATACTATAATATAATAATAAGTACTTTATTTACTTTTCTGGTCCTTTTCATTTCTTCCTGTGGATTTGAGTTACAATCTAATGTCATTTTCTTATTCCAATTAAGCTTTGTTTGCATCCCTGTTCTTTATGCTGTTATTGTCACATATATTGTATTTCTGCATATTATAATCTCAACCATTTTATGTGATTGCTTTTTAATCAGTCAAGAGAGGAAAGAGGAATATGCAATTATATAGTCTTTTTTAATTATCTACATAATTACTTTCACCAGATTTCTTTGTATTTCATATGGATTCACATTACTGTCTGACATCACTTGCTTCTAGCCTCAAGAAACTTCACTTAGTATTTCTTTTTATAAGAAAGATTTTATTTATTTATTTGACTGACAGAGCAAGCGTGTGAGTGCACAAGCAGGGGGAGTGGCAAGCAGAGGGAGAGGGAGAAGCAGGCTCCCACTGAACAAGGAGGTCAACATGGGACTCAATCTCAGGACCCCGAGATCATGACCTGAGCCCAAGGTAGATAATTAACAACTGAGTCATGCAGGTGTCCCCTTCATTTAGTATTTCTTTTAAGAAAGATATGCTAACAATGAATTCTCTCAGTTTTTTTTTTTTCATTTGGGAATGTCTTTATTTCACTTTCATTATTGTTCGATATATAATTCTTGGTGCTTTTTGAAAAACTTTGAATAGGTTGACAGACTATAGCATCCTACTGCTTTCTTGCCTCCATTGTTTCTCATAGGAAGTCAGTTATTAATCTTATTTGAGTACACTTGTATGTGACTAGTTGCTTCTCTCTTACTGTTTTCAAGATTCTTTGACTTTCAGCATTTTACTATGATGGCTCTGAGTACAATCTCTTTGTCTTTAATTAGAATTATTCGGGTTTCTTGGGTGTATAGATGGATGTTTTTCATTAAATTTGAGAGGCTTTCAGCAGTTATTTCTTTGAATATCTTTTTCTGTGCTTTTTATACTCTCCTCTCTTTCTAGTACTACCATTATGCATACGTTGATGCACTAAGTTATATCCCACATTTCTTTAAGGCTCTGTTCATCTTTCTTCATTTTTTCTCTCTGTTCTTTAGATTGCATAATTTTTATTGATATATCTTCAAGTCCAATGATTCTTCTGCCAACTCAAATCTACTGTAGACCTCCTTCTAGCAAGTTTTTCTTTCATTTGTTATTGTACCCTTAACTCCAGAATATCCATGTAGTTCCTTTTTATAATGTCCATCTCTTTATTGATAATCTATATTTGTTGGAACATTGCCATCATACCTCCCTTTACTTCTTTAAGCATGGTTACGTTTAGTGCTTTGAACATAACTGTAAGAACTGCTTTGAAATATTTGTCTGCTAAGTTCACTGTCTGAGCCTCTTCAAAGACCGTTTTTAGTTTTTGGTGTACTGGTCACACTTTCCTTTTTTTTTTTTTCTTCACGTCTTGTGCTTTTTGTTGAAACTCGGGGAGTTTATATTTTTTGCCCCCTATTCAACCAGGGACTAGCCGAGTCAAAACTAAAGTTCTTAATGTAGTCTACATGGCTTTACACATCTAGCTCCCTGTTAAATCTTTGACCTCATCATCTACTACTCTTCCTCTCATTACCCAAATCCAGATACACTATTCTTGCTCTTCATCCAAGTCAGGCACACTCCCAATACTACCCATGTGTAGTTTTGGCATTAAGGTTATACTAGCCTCACAGAATGAGTTTGGAAATGTTCTTTTTTTCCTACTCCTTGGAAGAATTTTTATAATATTAGAATTAATTCTTTTTTAAAAAAGATTTATTTATTTGAGAAAGAGAGAGAAAAGGAGAGAACACAGAAGCAGGTTCCGCATTGAGCAGAGAGCTTGATGTGGGGCTCCATACCAGGACCCTGAGATCACGACCTGAGCCAAAGGCAGACACTTAACAGACTGAGCCATCCAGACACCCCTGACTGAATTTATTTAATGGTTATACAACCACTCATGTTTTCTATTTCTTTTTGAATCAGTTTTGATATGTTTTCTAGTTATTTGTTCATTTGGTCTACAGTTTTTAAATTTTGACATGAAGTGGTTCAGAGTATTCTCTTACTAAAATTTTAATCTACTACATCTATAGGAATGCCACTCTTTTCTAACAATGTTTATGTGGACCTTATTTCTTTTTCCTTTTTTCTTGATCATTATTTCCTCAGGTTTGTGAATTTATTTAGCTTTTAAAATCACTAATTCCTGGTTTTGATGATCTTTTCTACATTGTTTTCTATCTTAATATGTTTTTCTTCTGTGTCTATAATTTCCTTTTTTCTGCTTTCTTTTGATTTATTCTACTGTTCATTATCTAACTTCTTAAGTTGAATGCTAAAAGCTCATTAACTTTCAGTCTTTCTTCTTTTTAAATATATGCATCTACAGCTATAAACATTCCTCTAACCACTACTTTAGGTGTAATGTATAAGCTCATTTCTAAATACTTTTAAATTTCCATTAAAATTTCTTCTTTGACCCAAAGGGTTGTATAAAAACATGATTTTAAATTTCCAAAAGTATATTTTAGGGAAAACTATATATTAAAATTTATTCATGTTGCCTTATTTTGTGCCATGGGTTCCACTTTTGCTGTGTTTTTTCCCCTTTTCAATTAACTGACTTTTTTTCCCTCAGTCTAATTTTCTATTTCTGTTAGTTTGAAAGATACTCTTTCTATTCTTTTGTGGCTATCTTTGAAATTTAAACATGTTTACTCTAATTCAATAAAATCTAGTTAAGATATTTTACTCTCTTTGCAAGGGGATGCTTAGAATGCTTTGATTCTAATCTTCAACATGATTTGCTATTGTAAAGCTTTTTGTTTCTGATTTTTTTTGGCCTCTTTTAATCCCACAAATTGTAAATTACTAACATTACCCACATGTTTAATTTTTCTTTCTATTTTAAATTCTTTCTTATACCTCAGAACTTCCTTCTTGGATAATTTTCCTTATTTAGTAACAAATGGTCTTTCAAAAGACTTTAATATTAAAATGTTTTCATATTGCCTTTATCTTCCAAAGATAATTTTACAGAATATATAATTTCGAGATAAAAATTATTTTCTTTAAGCACTTTCAACATTATATTCTAACCTTGCTTCCATTGTTGCTATTAATCTAATTGTTTTTCTTTTGTACATGATTGGTCTTTTCCTTTCAGCTTGTTTTAAGATTTTTATCTTTGTCTCTGGTGTTCTGCAGTTCAATTCTGAGGCATATAAATATTAATTTCTTTTTATTTATCCTGTCTGGAATTTCTTAGGCTTCCTGAATCTACAGATTGTTGTTTTTTGAAAATTCTGGAAAATTTCAACTATGATTTATCTGAATATTTCTCTCCCTCTTTCTATTAGTTCTTTTTAGAATTCTAAAGAGATTTATGTTGGACCTTCTTGCTCTACTCTCTGCATTTCTTTTTTTTTAAGATTTTATTTATTTATTCATGAGAGACACACAGAGAGAGAGGCAGAGACACAGGCAGAGGGAGAAGCAGGCTCCGTGCGGGGAGCCGGACGTGGGACTCAATCCCAGAACTCCAGGATCACGCCCTGAGCCAAAGTCAGGTGCTAAATCGCTGAGCCACCCAGGCGTCCCAACTTCTCTGCATTTCTTGATCACTCATGTTTTTCATCTCTTTGTATCTCTGTGCTACATTCTGTGATTTTTTCAGATCTATTTTCTAGTTTCCTAATTTCTCTTCAACTAATGCATAAACCTTCATTAAGTTTTCTAAGGTCAATTACATTTTTCATTTCTAGTGTTATGTTTTATTCTTTTTCAAACCTAGCTGGTTATTTTTTAATTGTCTCTTGCTCTTTGTTCTGTACTCTTTTATTTCTTTAAACATGTTTAACATATGTATTTTATATTCTGCATATAATTTAAATTTCTAAAATCTTTGTGGGTCTGGTTGTTTATCTTTTCTTTTTCCTGTTGATTTCTCCCCACCAATAGTCGGTTTTCTTGTGTAAATTGTGACTAGATTGTGAAGTGGTGCTTGTCAGAACTCTCTGGGGGGATTTCCATGAGGCCTGAGACTTTAGGCTGCTTACTCCCATGAAAGATTTCCATTTGATTTTTCCTGGTGCTTGAGGCATCACAGACTTATTTTCACTCTAAATTAAAATTCTTGGCTTGTTGGTTTTTGGACTATTCACATGAAATATATTCAAGCTCCAAACTCAGGTGCCACAAAATCTCAAGAAGTTATGTTTTAATTTTTAATTTCACCCAAGGCTAATCTTAGACAAAAAAAATTTCCTGTCTATTCCTTCCTTCCAGCTCTAGACCTGTGCTGTCAAATCACTAGCCACATATAACTATTAAGTTTATTTTTACTTTTTTATGTGAGGCTCAATCCCAGGACCCCTGGACCATGACCTGAGCAGAAAGCAGACACTTAACAGACTGAGCCACCCAGGGGCCCCTAACTATTAAGCTTAAATTAACTGAAATAAAATGAAACTTCAGTTCCTCAGTTTCACTAGCCACATTTCAAGTGCTCAATAACCACATGTGGCTAGTGGTTGCCACATTGGACAGTGCAGATATAGGTCATTTCTATAATAAGAGAAAGTTTTATAGAATAGTGCTGCTCTAGTACATTTTGATCTCCATATGCCCCCCGCAGGGTGTGTGGTGACTTCAGAGCTAGGTTATACATCCTTGAACAAACTCTTGTCAATATGTGTTTTCAGTCTGTATGCTTTCAAAGATGTTCAAGTCCTAATCTCTAGAACTTGTGAATTTGCTACCTTACATGGCAAAAGGGACTTTGTAGATATGATTCATTTAAGTATCTTGAGATGGGGAGATTATCCTGGGTTATATGGGTGAGTTCAGTGTAATCACAAGTGTCCTCATAAGGGAAATAAGAAAGCAGAAAGGACACAGTCAGAGAGGTCATGTGGTGACAAAGGCAGAGGTTGGAGTGATGCAGTTTGAAGATGGAGGAAGGAGACACAAGCCAAGGAATGAAGGAGGCCTCCTGAAGCTGGAAAAGGCAAGGAAACAGATTCTTCCCTAGAACCTCCAGATGGAATGTAATCCTGTAACCCACTTTAGACTTCTGACCTGCAGAACTGTAAAAGGATAAATTTTTGTTGCTTTAAACCATTATGTTTGTGGTAATTTGTTACAGTTGCAATAGGAGACTGAAACAAACTATGAAAGAGTCCAGTTAAGAAAGGCTTTGTTTTAATATGCCAGAAACATGTGGCTGCCTGAGGGTACTAAGTTACCATTCTTACATCTCCTCATTTCCCCTTCCTGTATTTCTATTTGGCTCTAAGGGTACAAGGCCCATGGCAAACAGAAATCTTAAGGGGAGAATGATACAGGAATCTATATTCTCATTCATTTATTCAATAAATATAAACATAGACTGAGCACTTATCCTGTTGCAAGCACTGTTTTAGGTGCATGACATATGTTAATGAATAAGAAAGAAAAATTCCTGTTCTCAAGAAGTTTAAATTCTAGATGGATAGAACTGATGAATAATAAACATAATAAATAAGTTACACAGTATGTTAGCAGATGATTAGTGCCACATGTGAAACATAATAAAAACAGAAAAGGGGTGATTGTGAATGGCCAGGGAGAGGGGATGAACAGCTGTAGTATTAAAATATGGTAGTCAGGGTAAGTCTCATTGAAAAAGTGGCAATTGAGCAAAAACTTGAAGAAGTGAGGGAGTTCATCATGTGAACATCAGGGGGGAAAGCATTCTAAGCAGAGGGAACATTCCGTGCAAAATATTGAAGTGGGAGTGTGCCTGGTACCTTCCAAGAAAAGCAAGTAGGCCAGTGTGGTGGAAAACAGAGTAGTAGGAAATGAGGTCAGAGAAGTTATAGAAGCACTGCAAGGACTTAAGTTTGACATTGAGGATAACAACTGAGTTTTTGAGTAGACAAGTATAGAATTAGCATAAGTCTCAGAACACATAGTAAAAGATATAGCTATTAGGGAATGAACAAGTTTCTAGATGTTCTGAGTGGCAAGGTGACTTGGTTCTGAGCACCCCACTTTTTGTATCCAGTAGTTTCCTGGACTTTTCTACTTGTATATTAGTGACTCAAACTCTGATCGCTCTAAAATAAACTCATGATTGTCCATCCTAAATCCTTTCCTCCTCTCCTGTTACCTGTCCCAGTTAATGCTATCCCACTGGATATTTTGGAGTCATCTCCTGATTCTGCTTTCTCCCACCCTGTTATGTCAAATTAGATTCCCATCACTGTCAGTTTTACCTTAGATATGTCTTCTTCTCTGGTCCCCCTGCCTTCACCTTGGTTCAAACACTCATCTCTCATGGGACCACTGTAATCATCTCCACAGTTCTATAACCTGTCTATCAACTTCATTGTAGCTACCACAGTGCCAAAAGTGATTATATCCCTCCCTCTTTTAATGATCTCTACTGGCTCCTACTGTTTATAGAATCTTTTCCCAACCTCTTCCCCTAGTCTCATTTTTAAAATATGCTTCTCTCCACACCTTATACTCCAGCCATAAATAAATTCTTATTGTAATTTAAGCATATTCTGGCCTATCACGAGTGCACATGTGCGCAAAAGACCAATACATGCTAGCTATTACTATCATCATCACATAACAACAGGTTTCTTCTTCCAGGAATGCCCCTACTCCTTTTTATCAACTGAAAAAATACTTATATATCCTTCTAGTAAATTCAAATGCCACTTTTTCCATGAAGCTTTTCTGGTTTCCCTCAATAGGTTTTGTTAATACTCCTCTGTATACCTCCAGCATTCTGTATTTATAGCCCCTGCACCACTTAATACAATGCACTGTGATTATTTGATTGCAGGTCTGTCTCTCTCATCAGACTGTAAGCTCTTTAAGGGCAAGGATCATATCCTACTGATTTTCTCTTTTTCTTTTTTTAGATATTTTATTTATTTATTCATGAGAGACAGAGAGAGAGAGAGAGGCAAAGACACAGGCAGAGGGAGAAGCAAGCTCCATGCAGGAAGCCCGATGTGGGACTCGATTCCGGGACCACCCAGGCATCCCCGTACTGATTTTTTCATTCCCAGTAGCTAGTACTGTCCAACCCAAAGGAGGTACTCAATTATTATTTGGTGAAATAAAGACTTACACTTGAAATGATTCAGGAAGGATATCTGACTGTGCTAGTCAAGAAGAAAGAACAGAAGAAGGGACAGAATTTCATATACAAAGTAGCTGGCCTAAAAGCTCAGAGGTGGGAGGGGTATCCACAAAAAGCCTAAAATAGAAGGTGTGGGCTGAGTTACAGTGGGAGACAAGAGCAAAAAGGAAGGGTTGGGTGGTGCTAGGTGGGGAAGTGCTGTGAAGCCACTGCCAAAGCCTGGATTTTCATTTGAATGAGTAGGGAGTTGCTGGAGAGTTATTGGAGACACAGTTGAAGTGAAGCCATGAAAAATGACCTGCACTGCAAGGCCAGCCAGAAGGCAGTCACATTAACCCAGAGCAGAGTGGGCATGGCAGGCATAGGTGGGAAGTTTAGGGAGGTACAGAAAAGGAGGGGGATGGATTTGGTGAATGATTCTATAAGAGGAAAGACACAAAGGTAGTGAGAATTGCTGAAGACGATGAAAAGTGAAGTGGATGCAGAGAATGAATATGAAACCAGGTGTTAGATAATCAGTGTTGTTATAGTACAAAAATTATTCCCTATCAATTTGGCCTTTCTGTACTTTATTTTCTTAAATAGTAAAACAAAGAAGTTTCATGCTTAAATTACCAGCAAACCCTGTCAATTCTACCTCTAACTATCTCTTGGATCACTCTTTCTGTCTTCACTGCCACCTCCCTAGTCCACACCTCAGGAGGTCTCACCTGGACCACTGTATTAGTCTTGACAGTGCTCTCCCTGCACCCTGTCTTGCTTGCACACTATTTTGTTTTCATATAATAGCATCATCTTTTAGAAATGTCAATTAGACTATGTGACTCCTCTGCTTAAAAACTCTTTGCTTCCACTGCACTTAAGAGTCGCATAACACTCCTTACCCAGGCCACCTAGATTCTCAAGGGGTGTGGCTCCTGCCTGTCTCTCTGACCTTATCCCACCTCACTCACCCCTCACTCAGTATACCTCAGTCACATGACCTTTCCCCCTGGAATGCAGCTCTTTGTCTGGCAGGGTTCTTTACATCTTTGGTACTTTAGACCTAGATTTGACCCCCTCAGAGAGGTCTGCCCTGATCTCTGTATCATTTGCTTATTTTCTTCTTACTACTTATGACAATCTGTAATTATTTTATTTGTATACTATTGATCTCCCAGGAGATTACAAGTTCAAAAAAGTAGGGCTCTTCTGTCTACTTTACCATTGTATATCTAGTGTCCAGCACAAAGTGAGAGGTCAATGAACATTTGTGAGTGAATGAATAAATGAATGAATGAAAAGGGTGATGGAAGCAGAGTATATAAGAAATGAGGTAGTGAAGAAAAAGAGAGGAAAAGAGATTTTGAAAAGACTTTCATTGGGTTTTGAAAATACCATATCTAGTTTCACCCAGCTTATAGTATAAACTATTAAAAAGGATTGGAGACAAGAGACTGAGGGCTCAGGCACCAAATAATGCAGAATCACAGAAGCTGGGGCCAGTCCCCCTTTGGGGGACTTCAGTTTAATTCACCAGAAATTTGTTGAGCACTTACTATGTGCCAGGCTTTATGCTGGGCACTCACTGTTGGGGATATAAAGATGAGTAAATGTACACTTCAAGAATTTATATTCAAGAAGCCAGAAGTAAGGGAGAAGGAAGTGCAAATGATGATAAAAGAGAATTTAATAGAAGGGCTCTGAGGGCTTATAAGAAGTGGCTCAGAGGAGGCTTCAAGGAGTTACTGTGACAATAAAGTCAACAAGTTCCAGTCCACAGTGCAACAAGGCCACAGACACTATCTTCTGCTCTTCCCTACAAAATACTTCTTAAAATTAGGATGAAAAGCAAAATATTTTTTTAATTGAAAAAAAATTAATTAACATATACTGCATTATTATTTTCAGAAGTAGAATTTAGCGATTCATCAGTTGCATACAACACACAGTACTCATTCCATCAAGTTCCCTCTTTAATGCCCATCATGCAGTTACCCCATCTCTCCATCTACCTCCCCTCCAGCAACTCTGTTTCCCAGAGTTAAGTCTCTTATGATTTGTCTCCCTCTGTTTTTGTCTTATTTTATTTTTCCTTTCCTTTCCCTATGTTCATCTGTTTTGTTTCTTAAATTCCACATATGAGTGAGATCATATAGTATTTGTCATTCTGACTTATTTTACTTAGCATACTATCCGCTGGTTCCAACCATATTGTTGCAAATGGTAAGATTTCATTCTTTTTGAGGTATTCATCATCTGTCAATGGATATCTGGGATCTCTCCATATTTTGGCTATAGTGGACATTGCTTCTATAAACATTAGGGTACATGTACCTCTTTGAATCACTGTTGGTATCCTTTGGATAATTACCTAAGAGTGCAATTGCTGGGCCATAGGGTAGCTCTACTTTTAACTTTTGAGGGACTTCCATACTGTTTTCCAGAGAGGCTACAACAGTGAAAAGCAAAATATTTTTAAAGATGACTTTGGAGGCACTGTGTTAGAGGATAAATAACTAGGTGTAGGGGTTTTGGCCCCACTACTTATTATTTGTGAACCCTTGGACAATTTGCTCATTTCTTTTTACAAGCTATTATTGAGAACCTACCATGTGTTAGGCCCTGTGCCACTTTCATATATACTATTTTAGCAAATCATTTACCTTTCCTAAGCTTCAGTTTTTTCACCTCCCTTTGAACTTAAGCAGCCCATATTTCTGGTTCCCAAATAATTGGTGCTGAGTACAGGCCTGTAGATATTTCTTCTTGCTTGCAGGCAGCACCCACAATTTTGCACTATAGCAATATGTTGGATTTTGGTAATATTACCAAAGGCACTAGAGCATGCTTCGGCTATTGATGAGATGGGGAAATGGATGAATAGGCTTAAGAAGTGAAACATAAGTTTCTTTGTGGGACTGTCAGATGAGCAAATTTTGAAGCAGTGACCAATGGGGCCTGCCTGCCAGTTTACCTGTTGCATACTGGGAAATGGAGATATTAAGGTGCCAAAAAATGACCACCCTAAAATGTTACTAATGTTAAGATAAACTGTGTGGGAAACTGTAACATGACTGTTTTGAGCTAATGCTGTAAACACAGATGTTTTAGATGACTGGCAAAGTGAGACGGGTGGAGGAGAATCTATCAGTGCATTTCCAGGAATGACCATCAAGAGGGCTATTTCTAAACAATGGCTTCTTTGCTTTTGTAGATAGAACTGTTCCTGGTATGGGGGAGGGCAATTTCTCAGATACATAGGTTTGATTTTAAAAAAAATCTGAAGAGGGATGCCTGGGTGGCTCAGCGGATGAGTGTCTGCCTTTGACTCAGGGTGCGATCCTGGGGTCTCGGGATCGAGTCCCGCATCGGGCTTCCTGCATGGAGCCTGCTTCTCCCTCTGCCTGTGTCTCTGCTTCTCTCTCTGTGTCTCTCATGAATAAATAAAATCTTTAAAAAAAAAATCTGAAGAATACCCAATCTCTTTAGTTCTAACTATATGTTTACCAAGCAGCTTTCTGGTCTATAACTGGTTTCATGACTGTAATGACCCACCAGCCAGGAGGGCTTTATGCAGATGATGAAAGCCTTGTCTTGCCTAATATATTGCTTATTATAAATGACCACCTTGAAGTCTGCCTTATAAATCAGTCTCTGTTGCTTTGGCTGCCCATTCTCTCATTCCCCAGAGACTCATCATCCCTGGGTGGGACTGAAAATAGGAGTGAAATGTGATGTGGCAAAACTACAGAGCAGACTGGCCAGAGTATGCTCAAGTGCTATTCTCCTATGAGGTTTGGCCTGAAGCAGCCAGTGACTCCACCTATTACATTATAGGTATAATAACCTCTTAAATTTGTTCAGTGCTTTTCACTTTCAAAGCACTTTCTTACATATTATCTAATTTTATCATTCTATCTATTATACCTTCTCTAGCTCATACTGCTTGTAAAAATACAGTTGTAGAACAGTGACAAAGACACTAAAAGAAGCAGTAATATTGCCAATACCTTGAGGGTAAAACCTGTCTATGATGGGACCTGGGCAAAATAAATCAAACTAAAGAAATAAATGTAGTCAAAGATTAGCCTGCAGTAAGGTGACCCAGAAATTTGGAGATTGGCTTAGAATGATTCTTGGAGTGAACTAACACAAAGACATGGTTGTAGGTGTGTTACTGATGGAGACTTGTGAAATACCTAAGTGTAATTAAGGTGATCAGGGAATATTTGCAGGATCAGAATGTATTCAAAGAAAGTTGCAATCTAATGAGTTTTACTCTAAACTGAAAAATAAAAAGGTGGTGTACAGTGCTTGCTTCAGCAGCACATATACTAAAAAAAAAAAAAGTGGTGTACGAGTTATTTGAAAAAGAGGAATTATATATTGAAGATAGGTTACTGTTCGTCCAGCAGTCCTCGTTCCTCACCATGCAGAGTGTGGGGAGGGATGGAAGAGAGAAGTGTTTCATTGTTCAATGGCTAGAAAGCAGAGAAAACTATGTGGACTACACATATGACAGACAGACATATTGTGGTCCCTAAGGATGTAGACTCAGTTATGAAAGTTATATTTATGGTCTTTACTATTTCACTTCCTTCATTATGAATCCATGCTTATCAAGTAGCCATTTGATTTACTGGATCCCTTGATCCTGGGAAAGAAATGTTTTTAGAATAGATAAGACTATTGTGGTTACCTGGCAGGTGTATCTTCTGCTGTAAATTAATATAATTTCAATATATTTTACATGTCTTTTCCCAGCTTTTTTTAATTTTGAAGACTTTCAGATCTATGGAAAAGTTAAAAATGCAGTACAACAAATTTCTACTTCTTCTTAAACTAAATTTAACAATTTGCTGATGGATGTCTAACTACTCTAGCACTATTTATTGAAAAGGCTGTTTCCTCCATTGAATTGTGTTTGGACCTTAATCAAAAATCAGCTGGCTGTTTTTGTGTGGGTCTATTTCTGGGATCTCTATTCTGTTCTTTTGATGTGCCTATTCCTTTGCCAATACCACACAGTCTTAATTACTGTAGGTATATATTAAGTCTTTAAATTGGTAGAGTGATTCCTCCCACTTTATCCTTATTTTGCAAAATGGTTTTATTCTAGTTCCTTTATTTTTCCACGCAAATTTCATAATAATCTTGTATCTCCAAAAAACATGCTGAAATTTTGATCAAACCTGTACATAAATTTGGCCTCTTAGAATAGGTTAGGAAGTATTCCATCATGTTCAATTATCTGAAAAAGTTTGAGAAGGATTGGTGTTAGTTCTTCCAATGTTTCACAGAATTGACCAGTAAATCCATTTTGCCCTGCACTTTTCTTTGTTAGGAGGTTTTTCATTACTAATTTAACTTCTTTACTTGTTACAGTTTTCCTGAGATGTTTTATTTCTTCTTGAGCCAGTGTAAGGTAACTTGTTTCTAAGAATTTGTCCATGTTATCTAGCCTAGTTTGTTAGCATACAATTGTTAATTGTACTTTCATATATATATATATATATATATTTCATATATATAAATATATATATATATATTTAAATTTCTGTAAGGTTGGTAGTCTCCACTTCCATTTCTGATTTTAATTATTTGCATCTTTTTTTCTTTATCAGTCTAGCAAAATTTTTTGCCAATTTTGCTGCTGTTTTCAAGAAACTGCTTTTGGTTTTGTTGATTCTCTGTATTGTTTTTCTATTTTTTATTTCCTTTAATCTCTGTTCTAATTTTTATTATTTCTTTCCTTCTGCTAGGTTTAGATTTAGTTATCTCTTTCTAGTTCCTCAAGATGCAAAGGTAGGTTATTGATTTGAGGTCTTTCTTTTTTTTTCATGTAGGCATTTACAGGTCTCAATTTTCCTCTGATTATCTTTTGCTACATCTTATAAGTTTTGGTATGTCGTATTTTCAATTTCATTCATCACAAAGTGTTCTCTAGTTTGCATTGTGTTTTCTTCTTTGGTCCACTGGTTGTTTTAAGGTTATGTTGCTTAATTTCCACATATTTTTTTAACTTTTTACTTTTCCTTCTGTTGTTGTGTTTTAGCTTTATTTCACTGTGGTTGGATAAGATAGCTTGTATAATTTCGATCTTCTTGAATTTATTAAAACTTGTTTTGTGTCCTAACATACAGTCTATCCTGGGAAATTTTTCATGTGCCCTTGAAAATAATGTCAATTCTGCTGTTGTTGATGGAAATTATTCTATCCATCTATCTATCTACCTACCTACCTATTTGGTCTAATTGATTTAAAATGCTGTTGAAGTCCTCTATTTCCTTATTGCTCTTATGTCTAGATGTTCTATTCATTTTCAAAACTGTATATTGGAAGTCTCCAACTATTATAGTATAACTATTTCTCTTCTCAATTGTGTACATGTTTGCATTCTATATTTTGGGGCTCTGTTGTATGGTACACGTAGGTTTATAATTGTTATATCTTCCTTGATGAACGGATCCTTTTTTCAATATATAATATCTTTCTTTGTCTCATATAATAGCTTTTGACTTAATTTCAATTTTGTCTGGTATTAGTATAGCCACCTCAGCTTTTTTTGGTTACCATATTTGTATGAAATTTCCCCCCCATTCTTTCACTTTCAACCTATTGTGTCTTTGGATCTAAAGTGAGTTTCTCATAGATAGCATATAGTTGGACCATGTTTCTTTTTCGAATTCACTCTGCCATCTCTGCTTTTTGGTTGGAGATATTAATCCATTTACATTTAATATGTATACCGATCAGGAAGGATTTCTGCCATTTTATTATTTGTTTTCTTTATCTTATACCTATTTTTGTGTCTCATGTCCTCCATTACTGGTTTCTTTTGTGTTTAATTGACCATTTGTAGTGAACCTTTTTGATTATCTTCTCATTTTCATTTTAAAAACACTTTTATTTTGTAATTACCATGGGGATTACATTTAACATCCTAAATTTATTATAGTCTAGTGTAGATAGATATCAGCTTAACTTCAATAGCATATTAAAATCTGCTATTATTCAGTTCTACCACCTTCTTATGTTGCTATTGTCACAATTTACATCTTTATATATTGTATATTCAATAGCATAGATTTACAGGTATTTTCTATGCATTTGTCTTTTAAGTCATGTAGGAGATAAATAGTGGAGTTACAAACCAAAAATATAATACTAGCCTTTATAATTGCCCATGTAGTTCTCTTTACAGAGATCTTGATTTCTTCATATAGCTTCAAGTTACTATCTAGTGTCCTTTCATTTCAATCTGAAGGACTTCCTTTAACATTTCTTCTAGGGTAGCTCTAGTGGTAATGAACTTCCTCAATTTTTGTTTATCTGATAATATCTTAATTCCTTCCTCAATTTTTTTAAAATTTTAATTTACTTATTCATGACACACACACACACACACACACACACACACACACACACACAGTCAGAGACACAGGCAGAGGGGGAAGCAGGCTCCATGCAGGGAGCCCGACGTGGGACTGGATCCCAGGTCTCCAGGATCAGGCCCTGGGCTAAAGATGGTGCTAAACCGCTGAGCCACGGGGCTGCCCTCCTTCCTCAATTTTGAAGGAGAGTTTTGCTGAATATAGAATTCTTGGTTGACAGTCTGTTTTTTCTTTTGGTGTTTTAAATATGTCATCTAAGTGTCTTCTAGCCTCCATGGTCTCCAATGAGAAATCAGCTTTTAATCTTATTGAGGATCCCTTGTATGTAGCAAGTTGCTTCTCTCTTACTGCTTTCAAGATTCTTTGTCTTTCAACTTTGATTATAATGAGTCATGTTCTAGATCTACTTGCATTGTCCTACTTGGAGTTCATTGAGATCCTTGGATGTGAAGATAATGTCTTTCATCACATTTGGGAAGTTTTCAGTCATTATTTTTTCTTTTCTTTTTTTAATACATATTTTTTTATATTTTTAAAAATTCAATTTGCCAACATATAGTATAACACCCAGTGCTCATCCCATCAAGTGCCCTACTCAGTGCCCATCACCCAGTTACCCCCCCACCCCCTCACCCACCTCCCCTTCCACAACCCTTTGTTTGTTTCCCAGAGTTAGGAGTCTCTCACTGTTTTGTCACCTTCTCTAATTTTCCCACTCATTTTCCCTCCTTTCCCTTATAACCCCTTTCACTATTTCTTATATTCCCTGTATGAGTGAAACCATATGATGATTGTCCTTCTTCAATTGACTTATTTCACTCAGAATAATACCCTCCAGTTCCATCCACATTGAAGCAAATGGTAGGTATTTGTCTCTTCTGATTCGGCCATTATTTTTTCAAATATTCTTTGACTCTCTCTTCTCCTTCTGCGACTCCCATGATTTATATGTTGGTCCACTTGATGGTGTCCCACAGGTCCCCTAGGCTCTGTTCACTTTTCTTTATTTTTTTTTCTTTCTGTATCTTGAACTAGATAATTTCAGCTGTCCTATCTTCCACTTCACTGATTCTATCTTGTGCCTGAAGCTTCTATTGAAGTGCAGAGATTTCCTTGAATTCTAGTTTAAAAGATAGACCAACAAACAAAACACCCCTTCTAGCCTTTACGGTTCTCTCAGGTATTTTCTGAGCATGCCAGATGCCCTGGGCATTTTTCTGTACACACTGGTGCTTTTAATGGACTTAATTTTCAAAGAAACACTCCTTGGCTTTTTCTCCCAGGCCTCAGGTTGTTTATTGTGTTCCAACTGTAATCTTTTTCCTCAGGCTTCTGTGGGTTCTTCATCTACCTTAAGATGTCTTTAAGCAATGCCTGCCACTTTTCTGGCCTGAGTTCCAAGTTAGGGCAATAGGGATAAGTGCCTGTTGTCTCATTCAGTTAACCCTTGACAGATTAGAATAGATTTACACAATAATTTTCTTTTTTTAAAAAAATAATTTATTTATTTATTTATTTATTTATTTATTTAAGACACACACACACACACACACACACACACACACACACACAGAGGCAGAGACACAGGGAGAGGGAGAAGCAGGTCCCATGCAGGGAGCCCAACGTGGGATCTGATCCCAGGACCCCAGGACTATGCCCTGGGCCGTAGGCAGGTGCTAAACCACTGAGCCATCCAGGGATCCTCTACACAATAATTTTCAGATAAGGTGTGGTCTATTCCCTCTAAAACCATGTTCCAGGGTCCCAAATGAGGAACATGGGCTACTGTTCTCAAGTTTGCTGCCCAGACAGGGTAAGAGTGGGACAAGGGCAAATAAAAATACCAGAAAACTTTCCTACCATTAAAAAAATTAAGTATCTTGGGACGCCTGGGTGGTTCAGTGGTTGAGCATCTACCTAAGGCTCAGGGCATGATCCTGGAGTTCTGGGATTGAGTTCCACATCGGGTTCCCTTTGAGGAACCTGTTTCTCCCTCTGCCTATGTCTCTGTATTCTGTGTCTCTCATGAATAGATAAATAAATAAAATCTTTAAAAAATTAAGTATCTCTTTACTTGTACCATGAGCTGTTTTTTTTCCTTTAATAGTTTATCTTAGTGGGCATTGCATATGGACTAGGATTACATGGTACACCTTTAGATTTGATCCTGAACTTCAGTTTGTATTTTTTTCTCTTTTTTCCCTTTTTTTTCCCTTTTTCTTCAGTTTGTATTTTGATCAAAGTAGTAGTTTAATAACATGCATATAGATTCCAAAGTCAAACATTACCTAAGTCTTATGATGACAAACAGCAATTCTCTACCTTATACCTCCCCATTTCCAGTTTCCACTCCCTAGAAACAGCCACTTTTCAATGTTTTAGCCTTTTCTAGTATTTTCCTCTATATGTTCAAATAACAAAAGAAGGTTGCTAATTATTTTTCAATTTTTGATATGCCCTACTGTCTCTGTTCTATGGAGGATTAGGATTCAGTCCTATTGTCTTCCACATCCATCTATACACATTCCTCCTTGTCTCATAATCCCTATGTAATTATCCCAGAATTCTTGGCTAAATTAACATTCATTGTTTAAATTATGGTAACAATAAATACTGTCACAGCTGAGCCATGTGCTATACTGTGTCTACTTTTTCTTCCTTGGAAATTTTTTCCTGGAATTAATAATTACCTCATCTTACATATGTTGCTTAGCTTTCTATGTACTCGTCACTATTGTGTATCCATTTCTATGTACATATCCCTAACTCATGCAACACTGACAAAACTGTAATATTCCTTTCAGTACTGTCAACCACACCAGGCAATTTGTAAATCCCATTTTCTCCTCAAAGCCTTTCTTTTGGAGCTCTCTAATCTGCATTGTTTGATTTCTAGGCCTTCTGCACAGCTGGTATCTGGGAGTTTCCCTTTACTACCATCTTTTTAAAAAGATTTTATTTATTTATTCATGAGAGACAGACAGGGAAGCAGAGACATAGGCAGAGGGAGAAGCAGGCTCCCTGCAGTGAGCCTGATGTGGGAATTGATCCCAGGACCCTGGGGTCATGAGCTGAACCAAAGGCAGATGCTCAACCACTGAACCACCCAGGTGTCCCCCTTTAATATCATGTCTTGATAAATCCCTGAGGTTCTCTTCTGCATTGGATCCTGTTTTCTGGATCATATGTCTTCCTTTTTTCAGATTTATTGTCCTCATTTTGTTGGACACTTACTCCAAAATTCCTGACCTTGCATGTCTGAAAATTTTTATATTCTATCCCTGTAATTGATTGGTAGTTTGTTTGGGTATAGAATTCAAAGTTGAGAATAATTTTCTCTTTAGTGTTAAAGGCACTGGTCCAGTGTCTTCAAGCTTTCAGTATTGTTGATAAGTCCAAAACCATTCTGATTTCTGAAACTTTTAATGTGAAACATTTTCCCTGGAAACTCTTGTTTTTACGATAGTTTCTTTTCCCTCTTTGTTCTAAAGTTTTATAATGCTGTGTCTTGAGATCTTTTTTCTTTATGGTGGTAGGCAACCAGTGAGCCCTGTCTGTCTGGAAAGTTGTGTCCTCAGGTTTGGAGCTTGATCCCAGGACCCTGAGATCATGACCTGAGCCGAACTCAAGAGTTAGACGTTTAACTGACTGAGCCACTCAGGTGTCCCAATTCTGTTTATTTTTAGGGGGACTGTAAAGATGTTTTTCACAGCAGATGTACAATTTTACATTCACACTAGCAGTGAACAAGGGTATTGATTTCTCCATAGCATCACCAACACTTGTTATTTCCTATTTTTTAAAATAACAGTCATTAAAAAAATAACAGTCATTAAGATGGGGTATAAAGTGGCAATGCACTGCGGTTTCTTGTAATTTTTAAGTTGACTCTTCCTTGATCTGGCATTTGCTTGGTTTCTTAAATTTTAAAATTATTTTCTAGGGTCTGACAAAGTTGTTTCTGGCAGTTTCTGCTTGCTTCTCTATGTTTCTATGGGAGGTGGGGTTGCTACTTCATCATTTTTGATATGATCTATGTTGGTATATGTTCCATGAGTGCTGAAAAGAAGTGTACTCTGCTGTTTTGGGGTAGAATGTTCTATAAATGTCAATTAGATACTCTTGGTTGATGGTAATGTTGAGTTCTTTATCTTTCTTGATTTTCTGTCTAGTTATTCTATTACACCCATAATAGGAACAGATAAAACTAATTTCTTCCTCCCAATGAAGATCAGAGAACTTAAGGTAACTTAGGAAAGGATGTAACCGGGGTGTCCATGACTTTCCAAGTCTGATGTCTTTCAATTGCAGATCTGTTTCTGCTCCTTCATCTCCCACCATTCCCACAGATGCCCTACAGATGTAATAAACTATATATCCCCAAGACCATGTGTTCTTTAACTCCTCTGTAGTTTTGTATATGCAATCACTTGTCTTGAAATGTCCTTTCCCTTGAATACCTTTAACGATCCAACTCAAATATTACCTCCCTTGTGAAGCTTTTGCTGATTACCTAAAGAAATTTGAATATATCTTTCTTCGGAAGCTAATCATAAATCTTCAAAGCCTCTTACTTGGAAAGAGTTGTGGACAGATTTAATGTGGGATTAGTGGGATATATTTATGTGTTTGCAGTAATTTATATGTATAGTTAATGTATTGTTAATGGTATAGGAATGGCTTCAGGGATGCCCCTATAGCCTAATGTCTTGACTCATCCAACATCTTTACACAAAAAATGATAGAGCCAGAGATAGTATTGTGTTGTAAATGTATTCTCTAATGCCTGGTCCTTGACATATTGGGTATTAGAGGAGACATGATGTTTGAAATGTACAAAGTCCAAAGTTAGTCTTTGGAAAATTCTTCTAATCACTGCATTACAATTTTAAGTGGAGGATTTGTTTTTTAATGATGACTAGTCAAAATGAAAGTTTTCTCCTTCAGAAAATATAGTCAGTGCATCATATACAACTATAAATGAAATGTGATTTGTTTTCTTTTTTTGTGGAAATTGTACAACATAGAATTTATCATAATTCCTGTATTTTAAGGATCCAAATCTTCTAGAAATATTACAGAGAGTATCGCTGTGTGTACAGTCACATGTTTTATGCAT
Source organism: Canis lupus dingo (assembly GCF_003254725.2). Classification (NCBI taxonomy): domain Eukaryota; kingdom Metazoa; phylum Chordata; class Mammalia; order Carnivora; family Canidae; genus Canis; species Canis lupus. The sequence continues at coordinate 56,351,020 of NC_064281.1, forward strand.
CCCATCTGCTATGGACTGAATCATATTTCCCTCTCACCTTCACAAATTCATCTGCTGAATCCTAACTCCCAGTGTGACTATATTTGGATAACGCCTTCAAGAGGTAATGAAGGTTAAATGAGGGCATAAAGGTGGGGCCCTAATCCAGTTGGATTGGTGGCTTTTTAAGAAGCAAAAGAGAGATCTTTTACTTTCTCTCCCTCATTTACCATGTATACTCAAAGGAAAGGCTATGAAAGACTCCCCATAAACCAAACCCTGCTGGACCTTGATCTGGGACTTCCAGCCTCCAGGACTGTGGGAGATAAATTTCTGTTGTTTAAACCACCTATTCTGTGGTATTTTGTTATGGCAGCCTGAGCACATTAATACACATCTATTAGTAATAAAAAATTTTGATCTAGAATGTTAAAGGAATGATTGGATTATCTTTCTATTCTTTCTATTGAAACACATGTACCTAAAAAATGTAGGAGAAAAATTCTACAGTTGTATCACACATTTAATTAATACAACTTATGTTAGAATGGTTTTAGATTTTGTGATGTTTGTAGTATCTTTCAGCTTAAAAAAATTTTAAGTTGTTGCAGTTTCTTTTATCATTCTAAATATTAGCTTGTACCTAATTTTACATTCTGTTTTTTAAATAGCACCCCCCCCAAAACTGTGTGTATTTCAGATCTACAAAACCTGGATCCTTGGGCAGCCTGGGTGGTTCAGCGGTTTAGCGCTGCCTTCAGCCCAGGGTGTGATCCTGGAGACCCGGGATCGAGTCCCATGTCTGGTTCCCTGCATGGAGTCTGCTTCTCCCTCGGCCTGTGTCTCTGCCTCTCTCTCTCTGTGTCTCTCATGAATAAATAAATAAAATCTTAAAAAAAACCCCTGAATCCACCATTGCTCTCTATAATAGAACTTAAATCAATGTTTCTATGTCTGTGGCCCCTTTAGATTGTGAATCTTTCTAGAGCAGAAACTGGGCTTCATTTTTGCTTTTCTAGCACCTGGAAGAATGCTGCCACATAATAGTTATTTAATAAATGATTGTTGGTTGAATAATGAACCAAAAAATGAATAGAAAGAATAGAGAATGTATGTTAATTAGTTGAGGAAGTGAGTAGTTTGGAAGATCAGCTTGGAGGATTTGAGAGAATAAACATGTAGACAAGAGGGAAGTAATCAAAGTGACAAAAGAAAGATAGTTCCTTTTATTAATGATGATTTTAATTAATGATTAAATTAATTAAATTTAATGGGCACTCCCAGGTGCCCCAGTTTCCTATCTTTTTTGCTCTTTCTCAGCACGGTCTGTTAATTCCCTTTAAAGAAGCAGAGTCTTGGGGCACCTGAGTGGCTCAGTGGTTGAATGTCTGCCTTCGGCTCAGGTCATGGTCCCAGCGTCCTGGGATCGAGTCCTGCATGGGGCTCCCTGCAGGGAGCCTGCTTCTCCCTCTCCCTGTGTGCCTCTCATGAATAAATAAATTTTAAAAATATATTCTCTCTCTGCCCTTCCCCCTCTCTAAAATAAATAAATCTCTTTTTTTAAAAAGTAGGAAAAAAAAGTAGAGTCTCTTCACCTTCCTAGGCCCTCATCTTCTTTGTACTCTTTTAAGGAGAAATTGTTTTCTTTGTCACCTTGGAAGAAACTCTATCTCCTTACAGGGATATTCTTCCTCACTTGGAGTTTTTCCTGGTTATATAAAAAAAAAGTCCTAAAGTTGATAAGGCCAACGTGTCATCTAGCAGGAAATGTAGACATCTTTCACGTTAATAGTAAAAGGACAAGGAGTCTGGTTCCAATTTGTACAGGCATTTTGTTACCTTGGCATGTGCTTAGAGCAGAAGCAGGAAAGCAGCAATTAACTAAAGGCATCTACAATGCAGTTTTAATTAATTCCTCTGATTGTATTAAATGGTGCAATTTGAAGATGTATTGAGCATAAAGCAGCTGGAAAAATTCTCAGTGCCTAGGTCTACCCCCTACTATTTTCCTAGTGGGGCTAGGCAGAGATGCTAGCTCCATATCAAGGCTAGTAAGCCTCCTTTCAGAAGGTTGGCTCCTGGAGGTACAAACCAGTGAGAAGTAGCTGTGGGGTAGTATCCCAGAAAGGGGAGTCACTGGCTGCAAAGGTTAGGAGACAGCACAATGCAGCCAAATGCTTTAGGGTCCATTAAGTCAGCACAGCTGCTATGTGTGCTGCCAATTCTATTCAGAAATGGGCAAAATTCAGGTTGGAAAATTACTTTATGTGGTGTGCATGGAAGTGGACTGGAGCAAAAAAATGATTAGAACGGGCAATAGGGCTTCATGTAGTCACTTAAGAACTGAAGGTGAAAGCAAGAGAGAAGAGGTTGCTGCTCCCTGTCACAGTCCTCTCCTGCTGCTGCATCAGTAAGCATCCTCATTTTCCATGTGCAGAGAGGAGGGTTTGGAGGGTCTTTATTTCTGTTGCTTCCATTTCACCAACAGTTGGCAAGTCCATTAGTTTCAGGAATCAGCTCCTCAAGTTTGTTGTGAACATATTAAGGACATACTCTAGGTTTATAAAAACCAAGAAAAATTGTATATAGATAGAACATGATTTCCAGAAATTGACTTCTTTCCTCTTTTTAGATGTAAATAATCTATGTCTATTTTCATCATTTTTTCATTCTCCTCATTTTAGACAAAGGACTATTTTGTATCCTGTTCATGAGTAGATCCCTAATGTGGGATCCAGATTTCAGCTCTTCTGGAACTTATAACTCTTATTTCCTTTCTTCTCTGTTGCCTTAAATTCTCTCACTTCATTACATACTACTTATCAGTTAACAGTCCTGCACAGGTCATTTTCCTTGGATAAATATTTCTCTTGAACCTATTGCCCCTTGGAATACTGTCTAGGAAAATAAAAGCAAAAGCTTCTTTGCTCTTCCCCCTTACAGTGTCATCTCCCCATTTGCTGCTTTCTTTCAAGCAACATAAGAATTAAAAATTGGGTTTGTGAATTGCTCTGCAGGGAAGACCTCCCTCACTCCATCGGGCACTATTAGTTACACTTTCATGGGCTCCCATAGCTCTGTGTTGTGCATAGCAACTGAAACTATAATTTATCGGTTTACATTGTATTACTATTTATCTCTTTGTATTTACGTCACTTCTGCTAAGCCATGAGTCCCTAAATGGACGTGAAGTGACCTTTATCCTCCTGTTCCCAGAAAACAATGTTTCATAATTGGTGCCCAATAAATGCTGAGTGGGAGAAAAGGGGCTAACAACTATTGAATCATACCCATGTGTCAGTTTTTCTGAGATAGATGTCATTATACTTATTTTACACATCAGGGAACAAGTTTACAGAGGTCAAGGAACTTTTGTCTAAAGTCATGTAACTATTCAAATTGGAGCTATAATTCAAATTCCAGTCTACCTGACTTAAAAATCTATGCCCTTTCTCCCATACTGCCTCCAATATCTTACACTGAGTCCAAGTTCTGGCCCCATCAATTCTCTTGTGCTTTCACCTCATTCTGCTTTCTGACCTCACAGAGACACCCCAATGCCCTGATCTCTACTTTCTCCTGGTTTGTCTGTTTCCTTTTGGCCTCATATCCAGCCTAGAACACAGTATTATATACTTGAACCCTCTTTTAACATCACCTTCAACCTCTTTTTGCCTCATCTGTCCGGAATAATCATCACTTCAGATCAGCCTCTGAACTTTGCCTTCTCTGTTCTGTCACCATTGAAGGACACTATCACTAGATAGACGGGTATTACCAATTGGTTTCAAACTTCAGAAGCACTTTCCAAGCTTCTTCATTATCCTTTTATTTATCTCCAGTCAGCTCCTTCTATTCTTTTTAAAAATATTTTATTTATTTATTCATGAGTGACACACAGAGAGAAGCACAGACACAGGCAGAGGGAGAAACAGGTTCCCCGCGGGGAGCCCAATGCCGGATTCTATCCCAGGACTCCAGGATCATGACCTGAGCTGAAGGCAGATGCTCAACCACTGAGCCACCCAGGCATCCCAGCTCCTTCTATTCAATTACTGTTGCAATATTTACCATTTTCCCCAATCCCACTATTGAGCTCTTATCCCCTCACTCTTGGACATTTAGGGCAGTTTCATGTTTTTCTATCAAAAAAGCGGAGGTGAGTACCCTTATACATATTTCTACTTCATTTGAGAGTTTTCCTTAAATAGCAAGCTTCTTGAAAGAGTTAGCCTTACCTGTTGCTGTCATCTTCTTTACCTTCTATTTACACTCAACCTACTATTGTCTCTCCTCTGCCCTTTCACTGTATTGAAATTCCTCTCATCAAGGTCACCAAAGCTTCTGTTTTGCCAAACCTAATTCATATGTGTTAAGCCCTTAGTTTATTGGACTTCTCAGCTGCATCTGACACATCTCAGAATTCTCTCCATGTTTTAAACTTTCAACTTTGGTTTGCATGATCCTACTTTGTTTTTTTCCCTATAAGTATTAGCTAGTACTCACTATGTGTTTATCAGGCACTATTCTAAGGGCTTTGCATGCATTATATGTACAGTTAATCCTTAAACAACTGAGACAAGTGAAGTAACTTGCCTAAAGTCTTACAGCTGGTAAGTAGCAGAGCCTGAAAGACATAAAAATCACACAGATTGGGTCCAGAGTCCATGATTTTAATTTGTGTTATACTTCTGTCCTTACCATACATTTATTTCTTTTGTGAGCTCACTTTTGCTAGTCTCTTAAACTCTGAAACTCTCCAAGATTCCTCCATTGGCCCAATGGTCTTACATATTCTTCATGGGTAATTACATTTACTTTCCAGTTTTAACGACATGCTTATAATACTCAGATCTATAGCCAGTCATGAGTTATCCTCTGGACTTCAAACTCCTATCCAACTGCATCTTGTTGGATTCACTTGGGGGTTCACTGGCATCTAATACTCAATGTAAAAAATGGTTCACTTGTAATGCTCCTCCTCCTGTATTCATCATATTGTAACATCATCTAGTCAGCCAAACCAGAAAACATGAGGATATTCTAGATTTCTCCTTCTCCTTTACCCTCAGAATACAATTAATTGCCAAGTTGTGCTAATTCTGCCTCCTAAAAATTTCTTAAATTTCCCTTGTCTGCATCCCTATTTCAAACTGTCTTTAGCCATCACTTGCCTGATGTATTGCAACAGTCTCCAGCCTGGCCTCTCTTAAATTTATCATGAGTCATCTCATCAAAACATAAATCTGACTATTCACTGCCCTTCCATGATTCAGTACTGCCAACAGGTACATTCTCAATTCTTTAGCATGACACTTACCAACTTTCTGTAGTTAAAATACTGGTTCTGGAGTTAAACTGCTTAGTTTGAATCTCAGCTCTGACACTGCAACTTTGGGCAAGGTACCCAATCTCCTTTTTTCTTAGTTTCCATATTTGTATAACTGTGAGGATTACATGAGATATCCATGTAAGGCACTTAAAACACTGCCTGGCATCTAATAGGTGCTCAATAATTGTTAGTCATTGTCAGTAGCATGTATCTAGACTCAACTTCTCCCATTTCCCGCCTTAAAGTTTATGTTCTAGTAATATTGCATTGTTTATAATTCCTTAAAGGCATCATGCTGTTTCATGGCTGTATGCCTTTCCTTTGTTCCCTCCTTAATCCCCTATGCTTTCACACATTTTTATATGCCTGGCTAATATTCATTCAGTCTTAAACTTTGAAATAATCTTCAGTATACCTTCCATGACTCCCACACCCCTGCCCCAATCAGACTAATTGTCTCTCTTCTGTGACTTTATGGACTCTGTGCAGGTCTCTACATATTTTGGATAGTAATCCTTTATTAGATTTGTCATTTGCAAATATCTTCTGCCATTCTGTAGGTTGTCTTTTAGTTTTGTTGGTTGTTTCCTTTGCTGTGCAAAAGCTTTTAATTTTGATATTGTTCCTATAGCTTATTTTTGCTTTTATTTCCCTTGATTCAGGAGACATATCTAGAAAGATGTTACAAGCAATGTCAGAGAAATTACTGCCTGTGTTCTCTTCTAGGATTTTTATGGTTTCAGGTCTTATATTTAGGTCCTTAATCCATTTTGAGTTTACTCTTGTGTATGGTGTAAGAAAGTGGTCCTGTTTCTTTTTTTTTTTTTTTTTTTGCATGTAGCTGTCCAGTTTCTCCGATACCATTTGTTGAAGAGACTGTCTTTTTTTCACTGTATATTCTTGGCTCCTTTGTTGAAGATAAATTGACCATATAATCATGGGTTTATTTCTGAGCTTTCCATTCTGTTTCATTGATCTATGTATCTATTTTTGTGCCAGCACCATGCTTATTGATTACTACAGCTTTGTAATATAATTTGAAGTCTGGAATTGTGATACCTCCCATTTTGTTTTTCTTTTTCAAGATTGCTTTGGCTAGTCAAGGTCTTTTGTGGTTCCATATACATTTTAGGATTGTTTTAGTTCTATGAAAAATGCTGTTGGTATTTTGAAAGGGATTGCATTAAATGTCTAGATTGCTTTGGGTAGCAGAGACATTTAGACAGTTTTTGTTCTTTCAATCCATGGGCTTGGAATGTCTTTCCATTTCTTTGTGTCATCTTCAATTTCTGTCATCAATGTTTTATAGTTTTTCAGAGTACAGGTCTTTCACCTCTTTGGTTATGTTTATTCCTGGATATTTTATTATTTTTGGTGCAATTGTGAATGCGATTGTGTTCTTAATTTCTCTTTCTGCTGCTTCATTACTGGAGTGTAGAAATGAAATGGATTTCTGTATGTTGATTTTGTCTTGTGACCTTGTTGAATTCATTTACCCATTCTAGTAGTTTTTTGGTGGAATTTTTAGCATTTTCTAAAATAGGTCATTCTTTTCATCTCCACTGCTATCACTATCATTTCTCAACCGTCATCATCCTCCTAACTGGTCTCTATACTTCCATTCCTGCCACCACTCCACACAACACTTAGAGTAGTTTTAAAACATCACAGTACCCCTCCTGGTTAAAGCCTTCAGTAGCTTTCCACTCTATTAAGAATGAGATCCAACTTCTTGCCATGGCCTACACAGCCTTGTACAGTCTTGTCCCTGCCAATTCCACCTTATACTCCTTGCCCTTTACCGACTAGCATTAGTTACAGTGACCCTCTTTCAGTACCCAGAACACACCAAACTCTTTCTTACTTCATGGTCTTTGCATATGATTATCTACTCTGCCTTGAGCACTTGCCCTCTAGTTGTTTTATTTTTAACCTGGCTGGCTTTTCCTCACTCTTCAAGTTTAGCCTTAATTGCCACATCTTCAGAGAGGCCTTTCCTAGTGACCTTATATACATCCATTTTTTTTTCTACCTTTGCACTCTTTGTACTTCCATCATGGTACTTATCACAATTTATAATTATTTTCACTTATTTTTTTACTTGTCTTGTAGTCTGTCTTCCTCACTGGATTGCACATTCCATGATGCAGGAACCACATCTATACTTCTCACCACTACAGCCTCAGCACCTGGCATAATGTCTGACATGCTGTTAGTATTCAATAAATATTCTCTGAATGACTTAATAAGTCAATCATTTAATTAAGAAAGTAGAGTGACTATATAAACTTTCTTGTAGGTCTCTTAGGTAGGAAAAACTATAACTTCAGCTAGCAACTTAATTGTTGAGATGAATCACCTTGTTTAATCCAGTTGAGAAGTATTGTAGGAGAGCTTAATCAAGTAAGAAAAAGATATACCTTTAAAAAAGTCTGGTCATTAGTTCCTTTATGCTTGTAAGTGACTCAGGAGTGACAAATGTAATTACTACAAACCAGTGGTTCTCAATAGGGAGAGATTTTGCCTCCCCTCGGGGGACATTTTTGGCAATGTCTGGATACATTCTTGGTTGTCAAAACTGTGCAAGGTGTGTGCTACTGGCATCTAGTTAGTAGAGGACAGGATACTGCTCAGCATCTTATGAATGCATGCACAGGACAGTCTCCCCATACCGAAGAATTATATGAAAAGAAAAGTCAATAATGCCAATACTAAAAAACCAAAAGAGAAATAGGACTACCATTTAACTTTGTGAAACATAATAGAATGGCCAAATATAGGTGTTCGTGTCCTAAGGAATTGTAAAACTTCATAATTTAAGCCATTAATAACCCTCTTGTTTTCTGAGATTTATTTCTGTTCTTTAGAGCAGATTTGTTTGTTTGTTTGTTTGGTGATTGTTTTAAATAAATAATGTATCCATTGATGGACTTTAGGAAATTGTTGAATGTTCTAAACTTGTATCCAATATTGTGTAATTATAAGCATTTATCTGGGAGGAAAGACCATCAGAGGTCCATGACCACCCAAAAGATTAAAAAGTCCCTGGTATGGAGAGAACTTTGTGTTGTGTGGATTACACTTTAAAAAGTCATAGTAGGGACCCCTGGGTGGCGCAGCGGTTTGGCGCCTGCCTTTGGCCCAGGGCGTGATCCTGGAGTCCCGGGATCGAATCCCACGTCGGGCTCCCGGTGCATGGAGCCTGCTTCTCCCTCTGCCTGTGTCTCTGCCTCTCTCTCTCTCTCTCTCTCTCTCTCTCTCTGTGTGACTATCATAAATAAATAAAAAATTTAAAAAAAAAATAAAAAAATAAAAAAAAATAAAAAAAAATTAAAAAGTCATAGTAAGTGGAGTATGTGTTCTGCAAAATGTTTAAAAATACGGTTGTCTTTAGGGCTGCCTTTGGAGGTAGGCAAATATGGCGGAAGCTCAGATTGGTTTCCTCCTACTGGTGGGGACAATAGAGGTATCACTGGGCTGTTAGGAGACCATGTGAGGTAATTTATATAAGCCCTACTAAAGTGTTAGGCACATAGCAGGCACTCAAAAAATGTTATTTTACTTCCTTCTCAGAGTTACTGTGAGGATTGAATAAAATAATACTTTGAGAACCAAATGAAATAATGCATGTAGTATGTTGTCTGGTCAGTAGTAGATGTTAAATAAGTGGTTATTTTTCTCCCATGTACTCTTTATGCCAAAATCCTGGGTCTTATCCTTGAAAGTAGAGAAAAAGGATAAGCTCAGAATTCTGAAAAATTTGAGTTTTAATCTTGGCTCTGCTATTTTACTTTCTTCATCAGTAAATGAGGGATAATGCTTACCTCACAGAATTACTAAGAGACATAAATGAGATAATACATATAAAGGATCTAACATATGAATATACTTACAGGGGATATAATTGGTACTTAATACATGTTAAGTTCTTTTCTCATTCAAACAATTCTTAAATCCTACCTCTATAAAACCTTTCTGCAATAGGAGGATCAGTTGCTGAATGTCTGGTACAAATAGCCTTATCTAAATATAAAATTCAAATATATAATTTCTAGTATTCATCTACTTACACTCAAATTTGTTCATATAGAATGATAATATTTCAATTAGATATGTTTTCATCATTTTTGTTCCATGAGCTCTCAGTGTCAGCAAGGGCTGTTAGGCTAAATCTGCATAGCATCCAATACAGCAGCACCATGTTCATTTTTTAAAAATTTATTAGGCACTTACTGGGGACCAAATTCTCAGTATTGAGGGACTAAGAAGAAACAAGCCCGGGGCTGTGAGTTTTATCAATATTTCTGATAATTACAATAATTATGTCTAAATTTTTTAAGGTTTTATTGATTTATTCATGAGAGACACAGAGAGAAGCAGAGACACAGGCAGAGGGAGAAGCAGGCTCCCTGTGGGGAGACTGATGTGGGACTCGATCCCAGGATCCTAGGATCATGACCTGAGCTAAAGGCAGATGCTCAACCACTGAGCCACCCAGGTGTCCTTAAAATTTAATTTATATTAGTACTATTTATTATATATTAGTAACATATTTATATATATTACTTAAATATGCCAGTCGCTGTTCTAAGCATTTTGTGTAGATCAATACACTTCATCCTCACAATAATCCCTTATTTTGCAGGTGAGCAAACTGAGGGACTGACTGGTAAAATAATTTTCTCAACTTGTCTAGTATATATTGTTACTATGATCACTACCTGGAGCTGGTCTATGAAAGCAGGTCTGCCTGATAAATATATTCATTTAATTTTTATGTTTTAATTCCAACAATTTATTTAAATTTTAAAAGAAGTTTTACATATATGGGAAAAACTTTAAAAAGTTATCAAAAGTTATAATATGAAAAGTAAGTCATGATTTCTGAATTCTGGTAATGATAGAATAGTTTCCATCAGACTAACCATCATGATAAATTGAAGATATTATAGAATATCCTCAAACAGGGAGAAACTAGAGGGAATTCAACCCTCAAAAGAAAAGAGCTACGCTGGTTAGAGTCACAGTTATATATACTTTTTATGTGATGTGTGGTAGAGCTCAGGCAGAGTGCTGCAGGCTTGTTAGCCTGCGAATTCAGAACACAGAGTTCAGAGTTGCCAGAGTCTCATAAAATAAGATCCCAAATCTCCAGGTTCAAATAAAAACCTACTCATCATACAAAGAATTAGGAAAATCTCAACTTGAATGAGAAAACACAATCAACAGATATTAACACCAATATGACATATATGTTAGAATTATCTGACAAGGATTTTAAGGCAACCATTACAAAAATGTTTCAAGAGGCAATTATAAAATGCTAAACACAATAAAAAATTAGAAAGTATCAACCAAGAAATAGAAAACCTAAAGAATGGAAATTTTAAAACTGAAAAATACAATAATCAAAATAAAAAACATACTAGATAGTCTTAATAGAAAAATGGAGATGATAAAGAAAAGCATCATTGAATTTGAAACGGAGCAACAGAAATCACCCAATCTAAACAACATAGAGAAAACAGAGTAAAAAATAATAAACAGAGACTGTGGGATAAGATCAAAATAACAAACATTTGTGTCATCAGAATATCAAAAGAAGATAAAGATGACATTTAAAAAATATTCAAAGAAATATTGGCTGAAATCTCAAATTTGGGAAAGACTATTCTTTCTACATATTCAAGAGGCTGAATGAAACCTAAACAGAATAAACCCCCCAAAACCCACTCCTCCAAGTCTCATCATACTTAAGTATCTGAAACAAGGAGAAAAAAACAAAAATAAAAACCCTGAAAAGAGGTAGAGAAATTATGCATCATTTTATATTCTCACCTATATGGAAATAATGATTCTTGTGAAAATGGATTTCTCATAAAAAAACATGGAGGCCAGAAGGAAAAGGCATATTTTTTTAAGTGCTGAAAGAACGAACTTCCATCTCAAAATTCTATATTCAGTAGTGTAAGAGAAATCAAGCCATTCTCAGATGAAGGAAAACAAAGATAATTTGTCTTAATCAGATCTACCCTAAAAAAATGGTCAAAGGAAATGATAAAAGAAGATATCTCAGAGCATTAAGAAGAAAGCACAACAGAAATAGTAAAAATGTGGCTAAATATAGCACATTTTTCTTCTCCTCTTGAGTTTTAAAAATTATTTTTGATGGTTGAAACGAAAACTATTAAGAATTTCTGATGTGGTTTTCAATTTATGTAAAGTAAAATTTTAAAATATTATATTAAAGAGGAACGTAAAGGGACAAAAGGTTTTCTATAGTTCACTCAAAGTGGCAAAATGCTGATAGTAATAAATTGTTTTATATATATATACATACATATGTACATATATATGTTTTATGTGTTTATATTATATATATGTTAATACCTAAAGCAACTACTAAAACCAATCTATACAAAGTGACATACTCAAAAGCACTATATATAAATAAAAATGGAATTTAAAAAAAATATCCAGAGGAAGTAATCCAGTAATCCAGTAATCCAGAGGAAGGCAGAAGAGGAAACAGGGAACAAACAAATGATAAAATGGCAGACTTAAGTCTTAACATATCAATAACTACATTAAAGGGAAATGATCTAAGCACACCAATTAAAAACCAGATATTGGTAGAATGGATTAAAAAAATGACTGAATTATATTTTGTCTACAAGAAACTCACTTCAAATATAGTGATATAGAGAAGTTGAAGTAAAGCTGGTGGGAAAAGATATGTAAATGGTAATAAAAAAGCATGAGTGGCAGTTTCATAAAAAAGTAAACCTATACTTATCATATTATTCAGCAATTATGTTCCTGGTGTTGATTTTAGATACATTAGAACTTAAATCCACAAAAACTACAAAAATGTTTAATTGTAATAGCCATAAATTGGAAACAACCTAAATGTTCTTAAATGGATAAATGGCCAAACTATGGGACCTGTATACCATGGAATACTATCCAGCAATGAAAAGGAATAAAGTATTGAGGCATGGAACAACTTGGACAGCTATCAAAGGAATTATGCTGAATGAAAAAGCCAATCTCTAAAGATTACATGCTGCATGGTTCCATTTATATCACATACTCTAAATGAAGAAGCTGTAGACATGAAGAACAGATTAGTGGTTTCCATAGATTAGAGATTGAGTTGAGGGAAGAGAAGGCAGCTATGGTTATAAAGGATAGCACAAGGGAGGTCTTTGTGGTGATGGAATAGTTCTGTATCCTGGCTATGGTAGTGGTTACATCAATTTATACGTGTGATAAAATTGCATAGAACTAAATACACACACATACACAAGTGAGTGCATATAAAATTGATAAAATCTGAATAAGCTCTTTGGATTGTACCAATGTTGATTTCCTGGTTTTATAGTTATATAGGATATTACTACTGGGGGAAACTAAATGAAAAGTACACAAGACTTCTTTGTACTATTCTTGCAATTGTTTGTGGATCTAAAACTATTTCAAAATGAAGGTTTTTTTAAAAGATTTTATTTATTTATTCATGGCAAACACAGAGAGAGAAAGAGGCAGAGACACAGGCAGAGGGAGAAGCAGGCTCCATGCAGAGAGCCTGACATGAGACTCGATCCCAGGTCTCCAGGATTACACCCCAAGCTGAAGGTGGTGCTAAACTGCTGGGCTACCGGGGCTGCCCTAAAATGAAGAAGTTTAAAAAATAATTGGATGGAATGGGATAAAAGATTAATTGGATAGGGTTAATAGCAGACTCAACACTAAAGAAGAAAGGAGTAGTTAATTTGAAGACAGATCAATGGGAATTAAGCAAACTGAAGCACAGAGAAACAAATTGGAAAAAAAATGACAAGCACTTCAGTAACTTATAGCACAGTATTAATCAATATAACACATCTGTAACAAGAGTTTCAGACAGACATCAGAGAGGGAAATAGGGCAAAAAAAAAAAAAAAAGAGCAAGAAATACCGGTCAAGAATTTTCCAAATTATATCCCAAACTGCAATCCAGAGATCCAGAAACTCAGGAAATCCCAAGTAGGATAAACACAAAAGTATACTGGGTCATAACATGGTCGGTGTTCTGAAAGCCAAAGATAAATTTATAAGGGTAGCCAGAGAACAAAGACATATATACAGGGAAACAATGATAATAACAAGACTGACTCCATAAAAAAAAAATGGAGACAGAAAAAGAAATAAAAACTGTCCATTTAGAATTTCATATCCAGAAAAATATTCTTCAAAAATGAAGACAGGAAAAAAACGGAAGCAAATAAGTAAAAGCGTTCTGCATCTGGCTATGAAGGGAAAGAGGATGTGAAATTATTTTCTCTTTAGAAACAACTGGAATATTTACCAAATATTGGAAATATTTTTTTAGACATTGGACAATGTGCAACACAAGATGGTAATTTGAGAGAAAAGAAATACAAATGAGGTGATCCTTGTTATCACCCCAGCTTTCTCCCAGGAGGTAATCCTTGGACTGTGATGCAGAGGTGGGGGGAATCTAAATAGAGTCTAATTATCTCAAGTAAAGGAGAAAGATTGGAATTCATAAGGGCCAGGATGGTAAGAAATGGTGGGGATGGAGCTAAGCCATAAAAAGGGTACTAGAAATATGCAGAGTTCCCTTTGAGTCTTTTGATGAATATTGATCTGAGCATGGACAGGGTAAAACTTCACAAAGATAATCTAGAAAAAATTTCCCAGGAAACAATTACTAAGAAGTTGTAGGAGGAACACTTCCTAGAATTCACATAAGGTCAAAGTAGAGAGACCTCAATGAATACAGGGGGGCATGTGTAGAGACTTCAGAGGGGCAGTTCCTTCAAAATGGGCTAAATTAGCTACTCAAGACGTACTCTAAATGAGCTTTAAAACAAACCTCAAAAGGATCAAACTGATCCACAATAACTTGTCTCTCAGAAAAAAGAACAATCCTCTATAAATAAATACAAAAAAAATCCAGCACTCAGTAATGGAAAATTTACAATATTGGATATACAGTTTAAAAATTAGTAAACATACAAGGAAGCAGAAAAATGTGATCTATAACCTGGAGAAAAATTAGTCAATGGAAACAGACTCAGAAATGACAGAGATAATGGAATTAGTAGACAAGGGCCTTAAAAACAGCTATTATAATTATGTTCTATATGTTCAAGGATGTAAAGAAAGTATGAACACAGTGAAGAGAGAAATGGAAGATTTTTTCCTGGTCATATATTTTTAAAAAGACTTTATTATCCCCGGAAGTTTTTTATAATAGAAGTTCTAGAAATGAAAAATACAATATTTGAAAGGAAAATTTTACTGGATGGGATTAACAGCAATTATAGACTGCAGAGAAAAGATCAATAACCCTAAAGGCAAAGCAACAAAACTGTTCAATATGAATCACAGAAATAAAAGATAAAAAAGGGGGGTCTCAGCGACCTATGGGACAATAAAATTGGCCTAACATAGGTTTAACTGGAGTCCCAGTAGTACAGAAAGGACAGAAAAGAAATAATGGCTGAAATATTTCCAAATTTGATAAAGACTGTAAACTGTCAGATCCTAGAAGCTTTGGGTTCCAAATAGGAAACACACACACACCATACCAGGGCAAACTGTAATCAAGTTGCTAAAAACTAGTCACAAAGAGAAAAATTAAAAGCAGCCAGAAGAAAAGATAAGAATGATTACAGACTTCTCATGAAGAGCTATACAAGCATAGAAAAAATGGAGTGATATTTTTAATGTTCTGAAAGAAATAATTATCAATCTAGAACTCTATACTCAGTGAAAATATCTTTCAAAAATTAAGAAAAAAATATACTTTTCAAGCAAAAGCTGAGAAAATTTGTTGCTAACAGACCTACATTATGATAAAAAATTAACTGAAGTTCTTAGGCAAAATGTAACTTTTACCAGATGGAAACCTGGATCTACACGACGGACTGAAAAATGCTGGAAAGGACAAATATATGGGTAAATGTAAAAATATTTCCTTACTCATCTTTTAATTTCTTTGATAATTTAGGGCCATGTTGGGAGCAGCACATCCAGTGGTGGCTGAATATGTGCTGACTGCAAAGGAGTGCCACTAAAGGCCATGGAGGAGTGAGGCAGGCTGTCAGCCTGGTGGCAGAGTAAGTGGAGCAACATAGTCCAGACACAAGGTGGTAAGCCCAGGTTGGGGGATAGAGGATATAGTCCAGATCTGCTCATAGCTGGGACATTCTAGCTTGAGCACTGCATCCTTTGGCTGATATAAGTAGCTGTCTTGCCTCCCTGCACCTCCTGCCAGAGACCATACAACAGGTTCCCCTAGTGTGAGATCTGTTGCTTGTCAGGCTCTGGATCTTCTCTTCCATCCCTTCCTTTAAGTTTTTCAGTTGTCTCCTCTGAAGTGCTGGCACTGTGACCAGTGCCTGTATTCCCCAACCACTGGGGGGACATGAAAAAGGTATCCTTAATTATACCTGCTATAATCTCTGTAACTTTATTATTGTTTAGATAATAAATAATCTTCCACCTAGACAGAAATATAACAAGAATATGGTTTGTTGGCTTAATAAAGTGAGATTAGAAGGCTTGCTTTCTCAAACCAGAGCTGTAGCATCTATGTTTAAAGAAGCTGAAAAAGATGAAACTGACGTATCAGGAAGGGCTCTAACTCATGGTAGGAAGACATTTACTTCAAAGACATGGTGAAATTGTAAGCAAGAAATGAAAATATGATTAAAATTACCTTTATATTTATAATTAATTTACCTTATACTGTCATGTGCACAGATCATTTTTGTATAGTTTCAGAATAATTTGCTATTTAAGTTATGGCATCATTTTCAGACTATTTATTCATAGTTAAAGGGAAAGAACTTGAGTATTTTAAGTGTAGTTATGATGAGTTTACTAAAACCCAAAAGTTGTTTGCTAGAGCTTTTCAAACTAGAAAAAGTCACTGAAGCCTCTTATGCAAGTTATTGCACTGCACAGACTAGGGCAATGCACATAATAGTTTAGGGTCAATAAAACCCTGAACAGTTGACACTGCTCAGTTCCTACTGAATGAAAAGTTACTAAAATAATTCATAGTATTGAGTTTTCAATGGCACAGTAACTTATTTAAACATTTAACTCTAAACATGAAGATTTATTATCTTATTTGCATAATTGTACCTTCACCTTACAGACAAGTATACAAATGTGACTGGACTTGTTTTGTTCATAGTCATGTGGTATCAGCACTAAATAATCTTTGAAGAAGACTTTTTCTTTTTGAATGGTTGAAAACAAACACAAGTGGTATTGAAATATTAAAAATGTTGAATAACTTGTTTGAATCTCATGGTTTCTCCTGGAACAACTTTGCTTATATTTGCATGCGGGTACAAAACCAATGGTAGATAAAACTGCAGGCACCATGATATAAATTAAGGCAGTAGCACCAAAGTATACCAGTAGTTCTTGTATTCTTTATACTGCCATGTAGTCACATTAAAAATTCAATTTCACTTAAGAATATCGTTGGTGAAGTACTAAAAGTTATTAAATCTTGATCTTGGGTTTAATATTCTATGTGACAAAATAGGAGTTATGAAAAATTGCTTCTGTTATAAACTACATTATGGTGGTTGTGTTGAAAAAAACCCCACGTCTGTAATTAAATTGTGTCTTAACTAGCCACTTTTCATGAACACCATTTTTGCTTGAAAGAACAACTGATGGAAAAACCATGATTAAATATGTGAGTATTTGACAGATACTTCTAGAAAATGAAGTGAGCCTTTAGGGTAAACAACTGACATAATTTGTTGCCAATAATGATATTTACCTTTTTGAGTCAAAATTAATATACTGGAAAACTTTATTCTGTCATTATAAGCTTGACAGCTTTCCCAAACTTAAGCTTTGTTCCAATGAAATTAGTGCTGATATCAATGTGATTTTTAATAGTGCAAAAAATGTTTTAGCATTTGTAATATTTATATAACTTAGTGAACCAATATTTTCCAAATAATCAGTATGTACAAGATGAGTCAAATATCTATTCAAAGTACAAGATAACCAAGGAATTTTAATATAACAGTATATAAAAATGTCACTGATAAGTTTCAGATTCCATATATTAACCTTTAAGACACTAACCATTTGTAGAGTTTTTGTGTAGTATCAAAGAAGAACATCCACAATTATCTGTAATGGTTATTAAAATACTCCTCCCTTTTCCAATTACATATCCATGTAAAGCTGAATTTTTTTCATATACTTTATTTTTTATTTATTTATTTTTTCTTCTTATACTTTAACAAAAACATCATAATACATTGTGGAAGCTGGTATGAGAAGTAAGTTGCCATTTATTAAGCCAGACATTATAGAGATATGCAAAAATGTATAGCAATGAGAGTCTTCTCATGACATTTTTTTGTCTTGGAAAATAGTTATTTTTTAAAAATCACAACATGTTGTCTGTGCTAATGTGTACTGGGTTTATTATCTTATTTTAAGTACACTAATAAATGTTTTAAATTTTTAGAAATATATTGACTGTTTAAAGCAAGACAATAACAATGTATCATGGGGTTTATAACATAGGCAAAAGTAAAATATAGGACTACCATAGCACAGGGGAAGGAAAAGGGAAATGGAAGAACACTGCAATAAGGGTGCTACATTGTACATGAAATACTGTAATACTATTTGAAGGTATAATATAAGTTAGAAATGCATACTGTAATCCTCAGAGCAACCACAAAAAATCAAAACAGTTACAGATAATAAGCAAATAAAAGAGACAAATGGAACCTTAAAAATATTCATTTAATTTAAAAAAGACAGGAAAATAGAAACAAGGAATAGATGGGACAAATAGGAAAATGGACTCAAACCTAAACATATAAATAATTTATGTAAACATAAGTGGTGTAGGCACTCTAACCCAAAGACAGAGATTGTCAGACCAGATTGGATAAGAAATCACGGCCCAACTATATGTGGTCTACAAGAAATTCAATTTAAATATGCAAACACAAATAGGTTAAAAGTAAATGAACAGATAAAGATAATCACACAAATAATAATAATAATCACACCCCTCAAATAATAATCAAATTGTCACAGATGTGACAATATTGAAATCAGACAAGGAATATTACCAGAGATAAAGAACAAGATCTCATAATAATAAAGAGGTCAATTCATCAAGAAAATATAATAACCCTAAATGTATATATGTCTAATAAAAAAGCTTCAAACATACATGAAGCCCAAATCAACATAAGTGAAAGGAAAAATAGCCAAATCCCAAATCATGGCTGGAGATTTCAACCTTCTTGGTAATTGACAGAACAAGCAGACAAAATACATAGGGATATAGAAGATATAAACTACAGTTTCTACTAATCTGACCTAATTGATAATGATAAAAAATGCTGTTCAATAGCAGGAAAATACACATTCTTTGCAAATTGCACATGAAACATTCACCAGGATAGATCATATGCTGGGCTGTAAAACAAATTCTAATATATATGAAATGACTGAAATCATGCAAAGTATGTTCTCTGAGCACAACAGAATTAAAATGAATGTAAATAGAAAGACATCTGGAAAGTCCTGAAATATTTGGAAATTAATTTTTAAAAACTCATGCTTCTAAATAACTCCATCAGTTACAGAAGAAAATTAGAAAATATTTTGAAGTAACTGAAAATGGAAACATCAAAATTTGTGGGATGCAGGTAAAGCAGTGCTTGGATGAAAATTTATAGTATAAAATCTTGTATTGGAAAAGAAGAAAGGTTTAAAATCAATAAACTATGTTTCTATCATAGACTAGAAAAAAACTAAAAGTCAATACAAAGTAAGTAGAAGGATGGAAATAACAAAGATATGAGCAGAAATAATAAAATAGAAAAGAAAAAAGTCAATGAAACTAAAAGCTGGTTCTTTGAAAAAAATACAATTCAATAAAACTGATAAAATCACAAGCTAAAACGATCAGGAAAAACAGAAAGAAATTAGCAATATTAGGAATGAAAGAGAATATCACTATAACTTCTACAGAGACACCAAAATGATAATAAAAGGATATTTTAAGTGAATGGGCAAATTCCTTCAAAGACAAATTATCAACATGGAAGCAAGAAGAAATAGAAAATCTGAATAGTTATATAACTATTAAAGAACTAGAATTCATAATAAAAAACCTTCCCACAAAGAAAACTCCGGGCTCAAATGTTTTCACTAGTGAATTCTATCAAATACTTAAGTAAGATACTAATTCCAGTAATGCAAGGTTTAACATTTAAAAAAGCAACAATTAATGCAATTTACTGTATTAACAGAATAAGAGGACACCATATGATCATTTCAATAGATGAGGAAGAAGCATTTAACAAAATTTAACACTCATTTGTGAGAAAACCTCTCAGTAAATTAGGAATAGAAGGGAACTTCCTCAACCCAACAAAGAACATTTATGAAAAAACCTACAGCTAACATCACACTTCATCATAAAAGATTAAGTGCTTCCCCCTATGATCAGGAACAAGACAAGGATGTTTGCTCTAACCACTTCTATTTAACATCTATTTAACATCACATTGAAGGTTCCAACCAGCATAATAAGGCAAGAAAAAGAAATAAAAGTCATGAAGATTGTAAAGGAATAAGTAAAACTTTCTTTATTCACAGATGACACGTTTGTATACATGAAACATGCTAACGAATCTACAAAAAGCTACTATAACTAATGAGTTTAGCAATGATACTTTATTCAAGATCAATATAAAATTAATCGGGTTTCTATATTCTAGCAACAAACAATTAGAAATCGAAATTTAAAAATATCATTTTAATAACATTAAAATCATGAAATACTTAGGGATAAATATAACAAAATTTGTGCAAGACTTGTTCCCTGAAAAGTATAAATGAAAATTTGAAATTAAAGACTTAAGAAAATGGAGAGATATAGCAAATTCATGGATTGAAAGATGAAATATTGTTGATGTTATTCCTCCCCAAATCAATCTATAGATTCAGTGCAATCTACAGATGCACTGCAAGACTGTTTTACATCAGTAATATACTTGTATATAAATCTACTTGATTCTTTTCAATGGCTACATATATTCCCTCATAGGAGTCGAGCATAGTTTATACAACCAGTCCATCAAAAATGGTCTGGTTAAGTAAATATTTTTCATTCATTAAATTTTGTTAATAAACTTGATTCAGATATATACATATACCTGATATATCTGTAATACATATACACATGTGTATATATGAATACATTACATAACATAACTGCCATACTCTATCCTGGATCATAGGGTCCAACTAGTATTACTGGATTACAGAACATTCTTATATATGATAGTCCATAAGCTTTATTACACAAAGTGCGTGATTTGCTAAATTAGCCATGTACTCTTCTTTTTATAGGAACTCATGTCACGTTTGGGATTTTTCTATGGTAGACATACTTGAGCCAGGCATATGGGCAGGTTTCCTTCCTCTCAGCTTTCCAAGCTGGGCCCAAATCTTCTTCTAGTTATGATTGCTTCCTTATTCCATGCCTGGCTGGCAAACTTGGTCCCCCAATTCCTGAGCTGGGAGTATCTCCCTGATCACTGGCTTTATGACATCACTGGTTGTATAGCTCATGAGCACTATGATTGAAATATCACCACTAATGACTTGTATTATTTGTGCTGGGCTTGTCTTCTCCATTCCTTTCCCTTAATTGCCAATCTAGTGTTTTCCCATGGACATGTATGTTTCCTATAGCTGGGATACCTGGTACTTCTTGCAAAGGATGGGTAGTTGCTACTAGAAGCCTTTCCAGTAAAAGGTTTCTGATTCTTCTGTCTTAAAAAGAGAAGTTTTCCAATGTGAATGTTGAGATGCTTATCATTCAAACACTCATTTATTCAGCTGTTCATTCAATGAATGAACACCACCAAGGTAGGTAGCTAACACTGTGTTAAGCACTGAGGGGAAATACAGACACCCAGAACACAGATTACCAAATGAATGATATAGACTATGTTATACGAGTGTACTTGAACTTCTTAATAGGTTTGCCTTTCTCAAATCTCTCCCTTTTGCAATCTATCTTCCATGTGCTACTGAGTTAGCTTTCTAAAAACTAAAGCTCCTCTGTTTTCACAGAAAAAAAAAGTATAAATAAACTCTGTAGTGCAGCGTTCAAGTCTCTTCATAATCTGCCTCCAATTTTCACTTAGGCCTTAGTCCTTCCCACTTTCCCTTATAAACTGTATGTTCTACTACTATATCAAACTTCTCACTGGTTCTGTGAGGCACCAGGTCCTTTTCAATCCTTGTTCCCTTTGCCTAGAATGTCTTTCGCTCTTCTTCACCTGGCAAACTCCCAATCAACCTCCAAGATTCGGTTCAAAGTCTTGGTGAAATATTTCTTCTATTCTCCCCAACTGTCCTGGATTTGAGCACATTGTTCTGTTGCCGTTATTAGATGGTGAAATTTTTGTGGGCACTGGGTTTACTTGTTAGTCTTTGTATCTCTGAATTCAAGCCTGGTAAGTAGTAGGGACCCAATGAATATTTGTTAAATGAATGAAGGAATAAATGAATGTGAAGAAAGAGTTCAAAGGGCCTTGGTATATTAGGTAAGGGATTTTTAAATGCACATGGCTAGAAACTGCACCTCGGAAGGCAATAGACAGATGAGGAAAGAGCATTTGGAGGAGGAAGATTATTATCCTAGGACACAGAAGAACACAAGCCCAAGACTGAAAGTGAAGACAGTGAGGGGTCAGCCAGACTGCAGCTGACTGCTGCAGTATCTTGACCTTTTCACTGATTAGATTTCTCAATTATCTTTTCAGCTTCTGGAGGGCAGGGTATTTTGTACACTTCTTTGTATCCCTTTCATATTTAATGCACATCTCCACAGTCATTTTTCCTATCATTTCGTGGTTCTTACTTTCCTCTGTAATATAATTATTTGTGTATCTACTTATCTCCCTAGAACTTATACCAGTCTCCCTCCCAGGATTCTTGAGGTAGGGAATGAGATAAGGTATTCATGTCTTTGCATCTTCCAAGTCACTTAGCTTAGTGCCTGGCACACAAAGGGTGCTCTGTAAATATTTTTTGATCTACCATTTGTTGATCTGATTATAGAGAACCACAAGGATATTTGTGTGCAACTGTGTATTGTGGAACAAAACTTATATATGTCTTCACACTGTGCAGTCTATTTTTGGCAATTTTCATTAAAATGTTATCTTGTTGTACATGGAAGACTGTCATTTCAATTTTCTTCTTTGTTCCTTCTTGGATGACTCACATCTCTTATACCAGAAGGATATGACAGAAGGGATTCAAAAAGGGTTTTGACACATTTATGAATGACAAAGTCATAAATGTCTGGGTATAAGGAGTTGTTGGAAACATGCAAAGGGGAAGGAGAAAACTTACATTTCAAAAGTGCCTATTATGTGCCACAAACTGTGCTAGGCAATTGGCAAAAATTGTGTATTATTTAATCTGGCAGAATATGTCAGCATAAAGACAGGACATGTCTATCTATAAGGCCAAACCTACATCTATTCAGGCACATAGCTTCTCTGGGTACCAGAGGCAATATTCATCTTTATTAAAATTTTATCAACCTTTTAAGACAGATGAATCTGTGGATTTGCATTTTTTCCTAGGAATAGAACATTCATGCTCAATTCAAGCTCCTATAGTTTAAAACTCCTTTTTGACATAATTTGATCAGTTTTTAAAGTCTCAATGCTTTAAATTACAATGCAATCAGAGATAGTCCCACAGCAATAACAGCAATTACATTCGTTCACAAATGTAATTTGTTTGCTTATCTTTATATCTCATAAAGGTTCCAAATACTGAACAAAGGTTAAGTCAAGAAAAGTGACTTCTATTAACCCTGACACCAGCAAATTGTCTCAAATTATAGCATGTCTTCTATTTGTATTCTAGACACATTGAGTGGTTTTTCAGAGATACATATTATACCTCATTTGTGGTTAGAGGAAAATTAGAAGGGAATTAATGTAAGTTGTTTCTGATTTTTAAAAAATATTAGTAACTTTAAAAAGAATAATGCTCCCAAGTGCACAGATCCTGCATCCGGCAGGAATCAAAACATAATCAAAGTATCATCTCTACTCCTGGGAATGGCTTGAGAAAAGTGGGGCTGCAGGTACTGGTTCACACATTGGTTTTATTATAAGTCACACAATCCAAGGCCTACAACTACACATCTTGATTTGTGATAACATGCTTCCTGCCAGGTGTGGGGGTGAGTGGGAAGAGAAGGGGTATGCCTTCAGATAAGGGATAATCAGCACACTCACGGGGCTCAGACAGCTTTCTGTTAACCTGTTTTGAGAAAGCTAAAATAGACATGTTTGTTTCAGAAAGTGTAAAGCCTATCTCATAGGACTAGAGAAAATGGCAAAAATTCAAATGAAGTTTCACGTTTTAGATGGTCTTCCTCTAGCCTTTGTGTGCCACTAATTGCTGGAAAAACACCAGACATGTTCTTGTGGTAATTATGTGTTTCTTAAATTTTACATTAGCCGAAGAAAACCGAAAGACCAGGACTAACCCCAAAGAACACAGGTGTGACATACCACCTATGGGACTTTTTATAGATAGACAAGAACCTAGCTCATACATTTTAAAAATTGCTCCTTCTGTTTTGAGACTACAGGATGAAAATATGCACATATTCCAAAGAGTTCTTTGTGTGAACAGGTGACCCCTTCCCACAGTCTCTGTAATTAATTGAGAAATTAAAGTTAGTTGGCCTTTGAGATCTCTTATAAAAAAAAAGGCAGAAGGTCTTGGATATTTTGGAACAAGAGTCCACTATTCTGCCAAGACAGTGTGTTATTGTTATTGGAGTGTCTCTCAACAAAACGGTATTGAGTGGTGAAGACGTGATTTTGATTAGGTGGAATGACTCAGCTCTTCCCCTTAAAGAAGAGAGGACTTGTCAGAGCCTTACTTACCTCATGATCTGGGATCTCAGAGGATAGTGTTTTCCCTAGGATGACCCCGGTCAAGTATGTCCAGCATCGAGCTGTGTTGGCAAGGTTATAGCCTCCTGTCTCCATCAAGAATTGTGAAGTTAGGAAAGAACAGTCACAAAACAGCAGGAGAGGGAAGGAGGGTAAGGAAGGAGAGAAAAATGTTTTAATAAAAGGGCTAAAAAGATGACTCCAACTTGCAGAATTTCACCTAAACATCCCTTTATGATGTTTTTGAACCACTTGGTAGGCGGACTTTAGTGAGTTAGTCAGAGCATGCACAGTGTGGAACTGGGAATTCTAATGCCGGCAAAGATTAAAGAGGCCCTCATCTCTAACAAATATGCATCCAAGGATTCCAAGCTCCTCAATTTCATCAAGTCATCAGTAAGACTGAGATCCCTGGAACCCAGATCTCTTGCAGCAACCGACCCAATGTGAAGGTTTCTGTGATGAATTTTGCAACTATTTTATAAAATGGCTGCTGGCTGTGATTTGTATGTTAAAACCATTGGTCGATACAGTCCTAGAAATATTCAGGAAAGAGAAATGGAAAATGCTGACAGAAATAGACTTCCTTCTTTCAATATTAGCATTCCTTTTCTCCACAAAACACAGGCCTAGTGGCAGAGATCAAAGAGAATGAGATGAGGAAAGGACTATTGATTGATGTTCTGACCCATCTCATCAGGTTCTGTCACAGTCACCCAGCAGCCATATTATACTGGCTAATAATCAGCATATTTTTGCACTGAATAGATGTGTTCTGCCATGCAAGCATTAGAATATTGGCCATTAGCTAAACTCCAAGAGTGTAAGGATGAAATGGAATGATTTCCTAATCTCAGTGTAGCCTGAGGGAAATAGAAGCTAGTCTATTTTAGGTAGGGTAACCATATAATTTATTGTCCAAATGGTACACTTTTAACAGTGAAAGGGGACACTACTAATAATTGCACTGGGATAACATTCATAAATTGGTCATCTTTCTCTTAAGCCTTGAAAGCCTTACTCCTTGCAAGGTCAGGGATACTGGGGATTTGGAATGTCTTTTAGGCCTTAATGGGGTCCAGTGAAGCTTGGGGACATGGCCATCTCCACTAGTTGTCTATGTACTACTGGGGATTGAGAATTTAAGAGAAATAGAACACTTATTACTTTCAACAATCCTGATGTAAAAAATCTGAATTCAGAAGATCAACTTAGTTGGTATGATTATCTGATTACAAAAAGATTCACTATAGATTTTAAGTAGTAAGCTCTCTGTGGTATATATACAATGATTTGATTTGCAAAAATTCCATTTACACACAGGAATTTTCAGGAATACACATATTGCATAAGAAGAGTTATATATACAAAAGCCAAAATTTTGGACTGAGAAAGCAAAGAAACTTTGAAAATGCTAAGTAAAGGCTATAGCCACAAATAAAAGTTGAATTTGCACAGATGTATGTTGTGGAAAGGGCTTTTTTCTTCCCCCTACCTGTACCTGAATCATAACCAGCATCCTTTATGCTGTCAAAGGAAAGTAATATGTCATACAATACTTATCGAATTTATCTTTTCCCTGAGTTGAAGTTAATAGATGTCTTGCCCGCTTTTCATAAGAGGTTGTCTCTTGTAAGCACCTGTAATTTTGATCCCTCTAGGATTTGAGGCTGCTAAAGACCAGGCTCATGTGTTTGAGTTGAATGCTACTCATTTTCATAAGGCCTTCCCACAACCTCCTCTAATTTGGTTTTTACAGTGGGTTGACAAAACAAACTATTAGCTGTTCCATAATACGTGCATTTTAAACTCAATCTGCTTGACTGTGTTATTTTAACACACCCACACCAATCCATTCATCCAATGAAATAAAGATTGTTCCAGATAGAAGATTCTTAGCAAAGAATCTTCAAAGGTAATAAAGAGTAAAGAGTACCTTTCACAAACGTGTAAATGCATCTATTGAATAGACCCAGCTTTATGTTGATTAAGTAATACAAAACATCAGTATACATTGAAGGCAAGGATGCCCAAGAGACTTTAGATCTCTCAATTTTGCTTTATTGTAACAAATCTATGCTTTTTTTTGGGGGGGGGGCTGGGGGGGAAGAGAAGTCATTCTTAAATTCAGCTTAGATATTTAATTAATTCATGTGCTTACTTATATATGAGTAGACTTAGACTTTTAGTAGTATGTTTCCAAAGGATGATTATTAGAACTGAGAGTCAAAAACTATACTGAGAGAAGATGGATTAAAGTCCACTGGAGTTAATATCCGCTATTCTTAATATAATCTGATGGCACCTTTAACCAAAGAGCCTTCATTTCAGGAAGTAAAACTTAGACTTCAGAGTACCAAGGAGTCAATGCACATGCCAAGCTGAGGAGAAGTATGTCACAGTACTTCCTTATGCTGAATTGTGAAGTGGGCAGAATTCTTTGACTTAGGCTTCTGGATCACATGTAGGTTGATATTATCCAATCTAAGAAAGCCAAGTTTTCTCAGTGTCAATGGACAAAATGTGGAAGAAGGTCAGCATATTCTCCTAGTGACCTTCCTTTGTACTCACCTCCTCCCAAAATGAGTGTTGCCAACTGCCACTGAAGGATGTACTTAAGACATTTGCCAATTCCCACTGGAGTCATGTTAAAGGAGCACATGGGATCCCCAGCAATTGTATCAGCTCCCAGCTGTAAGACCACTGCTTTGGGATTAAAGGCTATGTATACTTCCTTTAGTACACTGTAGAAAAGAAAAAGGATATAAAATGTCAGATAAAGATAGGTCAGTTTGGTCTAGGGGTGGTGGCGGTGGGGCAATTGAAGGTAGAGTTGAGTTAGCAAATAGTGAAGGAAAAAAAGACCCAACCTATTAAACTCATCAAACTTTCCATCTAAAAAGGGTGAATCAGACTGTACATAAATTATACCTCAAAAAATTGATTAACAAAAAAAATTTCCCCCACCTTTACCTTACCAAGGACCAAATTTATCCTTGTTTTGGAACTCAAACTTCCTTTAAATATTCATATTAACTTAACTTCAGCAACCATAGGACATAGTGTACATATTTATTCCATTTTACAATTTGGGAAAGTAAGACATATACGCTGAAAATTTCTGATAATTTAAGATTGTCAACATACTTTGAATTTATTATCTTGCTGTCAATGAAAATTGCTGAAAAGAATTAACATGCTTTGAAAGCATAGATGTTATCAGCTTACTTTTCTATTATGCTAAAGGACTTCTGGGTTATGAAATGTAGCCCTCCCTAAATCATATGTAACCAGAATATTATAGGGTAGGAAATGATAATAACTGATCCAAAATTGTAAATCTGAAAGTACCCTAAAGAATAAGTTGTAGTGAGCAATAAGGTGAATAATTTTGGGTAGAATCATACAGTGCTTTTAAATCAATCTAATAGCTTTTTTCCTGACATAGATGAAAAGGAAATTGTCAATGTGACAGATGACCTTAATCAGGCTTCTAGTATTATCATTAATTGAACACTGACACTGTTCAGAATACATTCTTAAGGTCCTTGCTCTCAAGGGGCTTACAATCTAGTTTCCAGACGAAACATATACCAGTCCTCATGGGTCTGAGTTACTCTTACAGAGACATATAAACAAGTGCAAATTAACATACTTCAGAGTTGAGAAAATACAGAGTCAGAAAGTGATAAAAATGTTGGGGTTAATGACCCCTTCATAATCAACATGTCGAATTATACCAGTGCAGCAAAAACAGAAAATTCCAGATCCTTCTAAAACTGCAAAAAGAATTCAGGGATATAAAATATCATTCTCCCAAATTCATATGTAGCCAGGGTATTGAAACTATTGAA
This sequence comes from Canis lupus dingo, assembly GCF_003254725.2. Classification (NCBI taxonomy): domain Eukaryota; kingdom Metazoa; phylum Chordata; class Mammalia; order Carnivora; family Canidae; genus Canis; species Canis lupus. The sequence continues at coordinate 56,379,213 of NC_064281.1, forward strand.
AAGTGCTCAGCTGCAGAGGCATTCTTTGACTCAAAACTGTTTTGTTTTGATTTCTCATCTATGCAAATATTAAGTGATTGTGGAGATTATAAGAATATTATAAACTTATGACATATGATTCTTAATAGAGAAATACTCAAGCCTATTCTTTCTCTCATGTGCTTTCTCCTGGTGCAGAGAGAAGATGAGCCACCTGAATAGTTAGCTAACATTTATTGAGCATCTATATATAGCACCCTATTAGCTGCTATCAGGAGACACAGAGGAAGGCATGATATCTGTTCTAAAAAGGTTTTTACTTAACAGGAAGAAGGGGGAGGCAGGAAAAACTAATATTTCTTCATTCATTCTTTCTTTCATTTTGCACATATTTACTGAGTGGCCTCTCTGTGTCCAGCATGTACCTGTACCAGACGTTGCAGGAACAAAGAGGAATATGACACAGCTCTTAATCTTCCTGTGGCTCAGAACAGAGGGGAAGACTCATACTATGTTAATCAGTAATTAAAATACAATGATAAATGAAGTATCAGAGATGGCACAGAGAAGGGAGTAATGGACTTCTCTAGAAGATGTTAGGAAAGGCTCTACAAAGGTAACTTTTGACTTGGGTCTTAAAAGATAAGAAGAACTATAAGGAACCACCTATTAAAATGGCTAAAATGAAAAAATACTGATAACATCAACTGCTAGTGAGGATGTGGAGAAATTACACCACACATAGCTTGTGGGTGGGAATGTAAAATGGTATAGCCAGTTTAGAAAACAGTCTGGCAGTTACCATCAAAATTAAAAATAGACTTACCATATGACCCACCAATTGCCTTCTTGGGCATTTATACCAGAGAAATTAAGACTTACTTTCACATAGGAATTTGTATACAAATATTCATAGCAGTTTTACTTGTAACAATCCAAACTGGAAACCACTCAGATGTACCTCAGTAAGTGAATGGTTAAGCAAACTGTGGTACATCCATACCTCTGGAGTAGTGTTTATCAATAAAAAGAAACAAACTATCGATAAATTAAAAAAAGAACAAAACTTGGATGGCTCTCAAGAGAATTATGCTTGGTGAATAAGGATAATCCAAAATCTATACTGCATGATTCCATTATATACCACTTGTTAAATAACAATTTGAAGGATGGAGAACAGATTGGAGATTGCCCGTAATTAGGGATGGGTGTGGCTATAAAATAGTATATGAAGATAACCTTGTGGTGATGGTACAGTTTTGATTTTGGTGGTGGTTGTCATAATGCAATCTATTTGTGTGATAAAAATCTCATAGAGCCCCCCGCATCCTCCCACACACAAGTGCATATATAGTTGGTGAAAACTTAATAAGCTCTATGAATTGTACCTATGCCAACTTCTTGATTTTGATGTTGAATTATAATTGTGCAGGATGTCAACATTGGAGGAGGCTGGAGGATGGGTGCATAGGACTTTCCTGTACATTTCTTTGCAACCCCCTTTTAATCTATAATTACCTCAAAATAAAAAGTAAAAAAGAAAGATTAGGAGAAGTTTACAGGCATATGAGGTGAAGATCCTGAAGTTGGCAGCAGGAATGGTTGTGAGGGTTATTGGTAGGAGACTAGGTTCAGAGAAGAAATTGCACACACAAAAACATGGTGGCTTGAAACAGGCAGTGGTGGGAGTCAGGCCAGTGAATAAATGTGGGTTGGGGCACAAAGGGCCAGATATGCCAGGCAGGCTAATGAGTGGAGATTTTTACTTCAAGAGTGTGTAACATTTCAAACATTGTGTGCGTCTGTGTGTTTACATGCATGTATGTGTGTTGGGGGAATGATCAAATTTACATTTTGAAAAGATACTCTGGCTAAAGCATAGAATAGGCTGAAGGTTATCAGGGGGCTTTTGCAAGTGAGGACAGCTTATGAATTGAGGGCTACACGGTGTACACTCTTAAAGACTGAAAGTCTTCATTTGGTTTGATAGTCAAATAGGAGTCACTGGAGAAGTATAGGTACTGATGTTGCTGAAAAATGATGCTTAGGAACTTTGATTTTTGCTGTTGCATGGAAGTCCAAAGAGAGAAAGTCTGGAGGCAGAGGGGTTGACAAAAAGGATATCAAAGCTTCTAAGCACAAGAGCAACAGGAAGCAAGGTAAGACAAATTTGGGGGAAAAAATGAGAGGGCTAGGTGACAGATTGGGTGGGGGTGGGGGTTGGTCAGAGTAGAAAACACACTGTGCCAATTCCTCCAGAATTTGTAGGATGGAGAAAGAGAAATGGAAATATTCCTTTTCCTATTACTACTTCCAAATCCAGTATTCTTTCCTCTCATCAATTTCTCCTCTTTTGAGTCCATGTCATTTGCTTATACACTCAAACACTATCAAAAGTCCTATCTAAAGACCTACCAAGGTACTCTTTCACCTCCCTTGAGGACTTTAGCACATGGTCCATAAATTTTTTTGTCTCTCCCTTTCCTTGTCATTATTTTTTGCAGTTCACTATTCATTTGTTTACTCAGATCTTGATTCAAGCATCTATTCTTACCTATGCTGGGCACTAGAGATAGAGAAATAGGTAAGACCCAGGGAGCATCTTGTCCAGCAGGGAAAGAAGATGAAAACAAATAACTATGATAAGTGCTATAATATCCATCCATTCATTCAAAAAAATGTTAACCAGGCACTACTGTATACCAGGTACTATGTTGGGCAATGGGTTTACTGTATTGAACAAGAGACCTGCCTCTTCCCCCTGTGACCCTTCTAATTCTCTGAAATCACAGTTTCTTACCTTTTGAACAATGATGTCCACCTGCACTCCACTTTAGTTATATATACACATAGACATGCTTTGGGGCCTGATTAGGAAGTGCTTGGAAATGCTCTCCTTCTAACATCCTGGACTATGAACTGCTTTTTCTGTGTACAATTTTCAATCTTCCTGTTGAACTTGTTCTTTTTTCTCATTTTAACTCCTATTACCTTATCATTCTCCTATTTTCAAAGTCCACGAGTCTATCTTTTGTCCTCATTTGCTTCCCAACTCATTTTGGAGAATATGATTAGTCATTTCAAAAACTCTTATTAGCATACTTAATTCCCTCACACCTTTGTCATTTTTGCCTTGTCAATCCTTAAGTTCTTGGATAAATCACTCTATCATAATTTTCTGCTCTATTCTGCTGGAGAAAGCTGAGAAGTCAAACCAACTGCTTCCTCTACAGTTTATGCTTACAACTCCAATTCAACAAATTCCATAAACATTTTTTGAGTGATTAATATGTGCCACTCCCTCTGTGCAGCTTGACAATCATTTGCTTTACCTCTTGTTGGTGAACAATTACATTTCTTGCAGCATCTAGTCTAATTTTTTTTTTATCTCACACAATTTTTTTTAATTCCATAAAGGTTTTTTAGTTAATAACAATCTTCTTTACATCTCAAATTCCTCACATTGATGTGAGACAATTTTTTTTAATTATTATTTTTTATTATTGGAGTTCAATTTGCCAACATATAGCATATCACCCAATGATCATCCCGACAAGTGCCCCCCTCAGTGCCCATCACCCAGTCACCCCAACCCCCCTGCCCACCACCCTTTCCACTACCCGTTTGTTTCCCAGAGTTACGTGCCTCTCATGTTATGTCACTCTTTCTGATATTTCCCACTCATTTTCTCTCCTTTCCCCTATAATCCCTTTCACTATTTTTTATATTCCCCAAATGAATGAGACCATGCAATGTTTTAAAAAATATGAATATAATGAGTATACATTCTTGATGCTAAAAAATCAAACAAAGTCTATCAAATAAAAGTGAAAAATCTCTCTCCATCCCCACTCCCTCTTCAGAGGTAACTGCTGATTCATGACACATGGCTTCAACCAACTCCGTCAAGTTGACTGCCTCATACTTGACTGAGCTGGTTGAAGTTATGTGTAATAAATGCCTTCCTCTACCTCTTTTCTTTACCTGACAATGTCTTGCCTCACATTCCTCTTTTTCCTCGAGGCTGATTTCACCACCCAGGCACTAGATTCTTTTTCCTATTGCTCTAAGGGCCATGTATCACCATTAAGCTCTTTCTTCTATCTTTAGTCTTTGCCTTCCCACTAATTCTGTTCCTTTAGGTTTAAGTTGCCTATCTCCTCCTCCCCTTCTCAGCACTGCCAAATTTACCCACTTAAAGGCCACCTATCCATCTTTGCAATCCAGTTTCTGATCTTATTGTTCTCAGTTTCTCTCTTGAGGGGAGAAAGACCTCTGGGTTATGATAACCAAAAATTTTTTTGTTATCTTTTTTAATTTCTCAGAAGAAACTGTCAGTTGATACTACTAAAAAATCTGCAGATGGTCATCAGTGGCTACAGCTCCATTAAAAATATTTTTAAATCTTTATAAAAGCAACTTTATTGATATTCACATAATATACAATTCCCCATTTAAAGTGTACACTTCAACAGCTTTTAGTATATTCACAGAGCTGAACAATCATTACCACAATGACTTTCAGAACATTTTCATGATCCCCCAAAGAAACTCTGTACCCATTAGCTGTTACTACCCATTCCTACCACTCTTCAATCCCCAGGCCCTGGCAACCACTAATCTACTTTCTGTCTCTATATATTTGTCTGATTTTGACTGTTCATATAAATGGAATTATATAATATGTGGTTTGTAACTGGCTTCTTTCATTTAATATAACATGTTCACAGTTCATCCATGTTGTAGCATATATATATGTGTGTGTGTGTGTGTGTGTGTGTATCAGTACATTATTCCTTCTTATGACCAAACAATATTCCCTTTTCTGTATATACCAAATTTTATTTATCCATTCATCAGTTGAGGGACATCTGGGTTATTTTTACTTTTTGGCTAATATGAAAAATGCTGCTATGGACATTTGTGTATAAGCTTCTGTGTAGATAGATTTTCCTTTTTATTGGTTACATTACCTAGGAGTAGAATTTTTGGGTCATTTGGTAACTTTGTGTAGAAAGGTGACTTGCAGGTACAAGAAAGTTTATGGCAAAAAGTATACTTTCTGGGCAAGATGACTGAGGAGAATCATGGACTGTTTAATTTGCCTCATTTATAGGAACTGTCAGATTGTTTTCCACAGTGGTAGCATCAGTTTACATTCACATCAGCAATGTATAGTATATGAGGGTTCCAATTCCTTACTAATTTACTAATCTTTACTAATACTTGTTATTTTCTGTTTTGTTTGATTTCAGCCATCCTGCTGGGTGTAAAGTGGTATCTCATGGTAGTTTTGACTAATGAGTATCTTTCCATATTCTTTTGGTAATTGTATATGTTCTTTAGAGCAATGTCTATGCAAGTCCTATGCTCAGTTTTAAATTGGGCCATTTGTCTTTTTAATACTGAGTTGTAAGTATTTGTATATTTTAAATACACAATTTGCCAACATATAGAATAACACCCAGTGCTCATCCCGTCAGGTGCCCACCTCAGTGCCCATCACCCAGTCACCCCCACCCCCCGCCCACCTCCCCTTCCACCACCCCTAGTTCGTTTCCCAGAGTTAGGAGTCTTTCATGTTCTGTCTCCCTGCCTTTCATTTTCTTGATAGCATCCTTTGAAGCACAAAAGTTTTTTATTTTGATGAAATCTAATTTGGAGGATCAGCTTGGCAATCTCTACAATGTCATCTGTGATTTACACCTTCATTTTAACTGTGTTGAACCTGTCATCTTACCTCCATCTCTATTCCTTGTCTCTGTTGATGATACGCGATCCTTTCAGTCACTCATGTTCAAAACTTTGAGGCTCTTTGTGATTCCTCCCTTTCCCTGCTCCTCTTCAGTTACCAGTCTTACACCAATCTCTCTCCTTCCTATTCCTTCCTCTCCATTCTCACAGCAGTACTAGTCCTTATGACCTCCTTTGTCGATTACAGCAATAGCTTCCTTTTTTTAAAGATTTTATTTTAATTAATTAATTAATTTTTGAGAGATACAGAGAGAGAGAGGCAGAGACACAGGCAGAGGGAGAAGCAGACTCTATGCAGGGAGCCTGACGTGGGACTCGATCCCGGTTCCCCAGGATCAGGCCCTGGGCCAAAGGTGGTGCTAAATAAACTGCTGAGCCACCCGGGCTGCCCCAAAGCAATAGCTTCCTATTTAATTTTCCTGACACAAGTCTCTTACTTCTTCAATCTATCATGCACACACACTAGTATCAGATTAATTTTCCTTAGGGATTGTTTTGATCAAGTCACTTCCTTACTCAAAACCCTCAATATCTCTATATTGTCCTTAGATAATGCATACAATTCTTAGCCTATAATTAAAAGTCCTTCATGATCTGATTCCAGTCTACCTTTTAATCTTATTTTCCACTAAACCCTTAACTCGGATTATTCTGTAGGCAAGCTAAACTGTCCATGGTTCACCTCAGTCACCTTGCCCAGAAAGTATTCTTTTTGTCATAAACTTCCTTGTGCCTACAAGTCACCTTTCTATACAAGTACATCATATCTACTTTTTAAAAAATATTTTATTTATTTATTCATGAGAGGCACAGAGAGAGGCAGGGACACAGGCAGAGGGAGAAGCAGGCTCCATGCAGGGAGCCTGACATGGACTTGATCCCAGGTCTACAGGATCAGGCCCTGGGCTGAAGGCAGCACTAAACCACTGAGCCACCAGGCTGCCCTCATATCTACTTTTTAAAGGCTAGTTCAAGTTCCAGCTCCTTCATGGGTAAAAAACTAATAATAATAGCAGCTAACATTTATTGAGTACTTTATTCAAAACATAGCATTGTTCCTTGGACTTTATATGTATTAGCTCATTTGACTCTTTTAACAATTTATTAGGTATTATTAATTCTATTTTATAGATGGGGAAATAGCACAGAAGAGTTAAGAAATCTGTACAAGATATTTAGCTATTAAGTGGCAGAGTTGGGGTTTGAACCCAGGCAGCCTGGCACCAGAGTCAATGCTTTAAACTACTATAGTGTACCTGCTTCCATGACTTACCAAGCTGCTACTCATCAGGAGCTTGTGCTAGCCACTTTATACACATTATTCTGTATAACAGCACTCGCAGGCACAGCATTATTATTTTTTGTGTTAATCTTGCTAAGGAAGCTCTGATCATATTATTTCCTCACTCTAAAATCTTCAGCAGCTCCCCAAATGCTCACAGAGTATAGTATATGATATAAAAAGAATACGGTACAAATTTTTATAGTTAAGAATCCCAGTTCTTGCATGATGATTCCCATCCACTTTTCCAATCTTCTTTGCAACTTGTCCCTCTCATACACTTTACAGTACAGCCAAACTAAACCAATGTTCTTTGTACATAGCTCAGCCTCTCCTGACTTTGATCTTTCTGTATCCTCTGTGTAGAAAATATCCTTCTCTATAATCTCCATTTAAACTTGACCCAGGGCAGCTCGGGTGGCTCAGTGGTTTAGCACCGCCTTCAGCCCAGGGCCTGATCCTGGAGACCCAGGATCGAGTCCCACGTCGGGCTCCCTGCATGGAGCCTGCTTCTCCCTCTGCCTGTCTCTCTGTGTCTCATGAATAAATAAATAAAATCTTTAAAAAAATACTTGACCCAGATTTCATACACATATGCATATTCACACTTTGTAAAGATATAGTAATTAGCTACCCTTTAGAGGCCAGATCAAATGTTACCTCCTCAATTAAGTCTTTTTCTGAAGCATTTTCACCCTTTGAGTACCAATAGCATTTTATTTTTTATGGTTCTTATAACTTTCTACATTTTATTTTATTTAACTCTAATTGATCATAAATACAGATGTATATTCCCTTATGTATCTATAATGTTAAAATTTCCATTAACTTCCTTGTAGGTAGAATCAATACCTTATACATAGTGGGCATTCAATAAATAATCATTAAGTGAATAAATGAATAAAATATCACTCTAGATTGCTTTTGGGAAAGTTTCCCTAACCACTGTAACAGTACTGTTTGCTACACAGCAAATCATTAATTTTAGGTTTTGGAGAAGTCTAAAATCTCTTCCCCAGAAAGGAGGCAGGGGTGGGGGGAATAGGAAGGATGGACAGGCATCTCATTACATTAGATTAGTAACTTTCCTAGAAACACACATGATATTTATTTGAAATGTATTTTCTTGATGAGAAACCTAATACTTCAGTATTCAGCAGTCCGGTTTTCAGACAAGGCTATGCAAATGAGGAAGAGAAGCTGTGGCAGTTGTTCCTATAGGCATTGATTTGCTGAGGGCTGTGAGTGCCTGATGAGGATGAAAGCCAGGGGTGATGACATTAGTGATGTTTTTAGATAAAGTGAAAAGCTCAAGAACCAAATTGTAGAGTTATCCTCTCTTCTTTTATTCCATCAGGGTAGACCATAGTTTCTAAGGTGTGCTGTTGAGGTCATTCACTTGTGCCACTTTACCTCTAAATACCAGAGGCGGAACCTGGTTTTGTCTGGTTTATTTTTAAATACTTAAAGCCCTAAAGGATTCAACTTGGGGCAATGGGATCCCAGAGAGATGGTGTTACAGTTACCCATAATCAATGCTGATGGTAGGATCAGGTAATCCAAATTTGTCATTCTAGCCAGACTTCTGATGGGGCAGGATCACCTCCTAACTTGTTAACTTGCAAACAGCCTAGACAAGCCTTATCATCTTTATGTTTTCCAATAAGCACTCTCAGCAACCTCTAAAGACTTCCTCAACAGAAATTTAAAAAGGAGGAATTCAAAGTTGAAAAACCAAAAAGGGTAGGATGCAGAGGGGGAGAAGAGAGAAATATGTGTTACTAATGCTGTTCACTCCCCAAATCAGCCTGAGCAAAGTTATTTCCAGCAGCAAAACCTTTTCTGTAATATAAATTTTAAACCTATTGCATTGGATGGAATTCAGAGGGGGATTGTGTTAAGGACTCAAAGTATCACTAATGGAGTCCCAAATGGGAGCTCTTCAACTTTTCACAGGCATGTTTTCTCTAAATTCCCTCAATCCTATCTCAACTCAGGTACTGCTGACTCATTCTGCAAAAACTCAACATGTCAGGGAATGCAGCATATGGTAAATGCCTCAGTGATTCCTGAATATTTTTTACAAATAGTTCAGAGATGCAGAGAAATAGTTCAGAGAGCTCCTTGCAATGAGGATGATGTGTCATTTTGTTTGGGGCCATGGGTACCTCTTGGCCATATCCAGAAGACATCTAATTTCTTAGAAGTTTCTCTTTCTGCTTTTAGCATCAGACAAGCTGTACTGGTTTCTAAATTAAGATCTTTAGTACAAAAAAAAAAAAAAAAAAAAACCAACCAAAGAACCCAAAGCCACAAAATAAAACAAACCCCAAGCCCCTAAACTCCTAACTGCTACCCCCAATAAACAATCTTTACATCCCTTTGGCTGTTTTAATTTTCAAGATGCTATTTCTTAACATTTTACATGGACATCTTTCCTCTCATTGCTGAGTCTATTATATAGACACATGAATTCTAATTGGCACTTCTTTCTTTGCTACATGCCTTACAAGTACGTAATTCTACTCATCAATTATATGTCATCTTGGCAATAGAAAGGGCTGTGCACTATTTTTAGTTTATTATTACTTAATCTCTTTACCTCTTTGAAAGAAACCATTCTCATTCTCACAGGGGAAAGTGAGTCATTCAGAATTAAAGGACCTTAAAAAAAAAAAGAATTAAAGGACCTTACCAGTGGCCTAAAGTGAATCATTAGAGTTGGAATTAGAATCTAATTCTAATTCAAATCCAGTGCTCATTTCACTCGAGCCCAGTGCTCTTTATTAGCTCTTCTTATTCTGAAAGGCCATAGGCCTGGGCAAGCAGAGTTTATATTATTGGGCAGAGGCTAGGGTGAGCAAGAGGCATGCTGGTTTGGAGAGCTAAGGCTAGAATAAATAAACAAACAAAAAACCCAAACAAAACCAAAATGGAAGAAGACTTAAAAGAATCCTAGATGTACTAATAACTGTTTGTTTTTGGGTAGGACATTTCACTGCTCTGTAACCACCAAGACCATTCACACAGCACAGATTGCATTCAGCTCTATGTCACATTTGGGCATATGTTTTATCCACCTTCTCTGCAGCCTCCACAGCACAGGGTTCAGGGAGAACACTGTACTTGGGGTCAGACAAATCACTTTACTCCTCTGAACCTCAGTTTCCTTCTCTGTAAAATAAGAATATTTTCTCCCTTACAGGGTTATTCTGAAGATTAGACGATAGAACATTTGCAAAAGTCTTCTCCCAGCACCAGGCACATCCTAAGCACTCTCTAATGTTGAATGAATAAATGAATGGCCTGAAGGCAGGCCCTTTGATTGCTATGCCAATTCTTTCAGCCCACTATGATACTGTTGAGTTCAGCACAGCACACCAAGGCAGTGAGTTCCCAAATAGTACTCTAATGTTCCCCCAAGGCAGAGAGCAATTTCAGTGTCACTACCTGGTTATACCTGTTCTGGGAATACAGTAATTCCTTTTCCAGTGCTGCCAATCTATTACCTTTCACCAAACACAAAATTCACTTTAAGAAGGGGCAGAAACACAAATGCCTTTCTGTTAAGATAGAGGTTGGGATAATATATTATTAAAATTGAAACCGACTTCTCTGATTTCTTGGGCAAAAAATCAGATGGAAGCCAAACAGCTATTTGGCCTTTGCAGACCCTGGATAGTGATGCCCTTGGGGGAAAGGAGAGAGCTGGAATCATTCCAACCTGTAGTTGCAACATTTGTGTGTGTACTTACTGCTCGTGCTTATGCTCTCTGTGCTTAGTTTTTATTCTCTAAGCCTTGCAGACTTTACAATTTACCTAGAGCATAGTTTAATACATATAGGTAGAAATACAGGCCTGTATCTCTGTTTCTCATTTCCTAATCATATTTCCTATACTCCCTATATACCTGATACTTCTTTTTCAATTCAACTGCTCTAATTTTCAAACTTAGATAGAAAATAATGATTTGTTAGGGCCAATAAACATGCCCCTAGCTCTTCCCTCACTCTTCTTTACCAAGGGGAGCCTCCCTAAGACAAAATCCTGCCATATAGTTAGCACCTGGTGTAGCTCATCAAAATAAAATATCGTTTCCCAGATGATTGGAAATTTCTGCAATGCTGTCACACAATGAGGTGTGTAAGAAAGAGTTTGGGGATTGATTTTCATCATTAACTTGATATTGCATGGTTTTTGTGAGACTTAAAAAATGCATTTTTATTACTTTTAAGTACTACACATAGAATAACTCCAATTCATCATATTTTATTTTTCTGAGGCAGGATGTATTTTTAACATGTCTATGTTAGAGTATCTGGTGGATCATTTAGGATCAGTGTCCTGTTGCTTGATGAAATCCAGATCACTTCAATGAAATCCAGATGGGGAAACTGGGTCTCTGGCAATGGCTGCCAGATCTTCTCCTTATGAAATCTCTCTAGTCTGTATGCAAATTCAAAACTCCATATTCTAGAAATCCCAAACCAATCAAGTGGCGCTCCACTTCTTAGTTACTGGACTAAACACAGGGAAGCGATTCATTCTTCCCTGAGGAAATAAGCATGTCTTACATACATCTATTTTGGCACAAAAAGGGCTGGCTAAGCAAATTAATAGTGTAAACAGGATTGCACTGGGGAATGTTTGTCCTACTTAAGAAAATAAACTTTTTGTGTATTTTGTACACATCCACTTACATACAAATAATTGATATGCTAATTATCAATGATTCTTAAAGCTCCCTCCCTGAGGTGCTGTATGGCACTGTTAGTCTAGTTTGAATTACTAGCATGTCCAGTGCTTGAAAGTAATAAAAATGCATTTAAAAATATTCCATGATTCAGACTGACTTTCCTCTAATTAAGCTGAGTTAGTGAGGCTTGCCTATATTTAAATAGGATAGATCTTTTTCTACTTTCATTCCTAATATATTTAAGGTGCCCCCACACCCCTTCTGCTACATTCCTCACCTTCCTCTTTAGGATTCTTATGGTTGGAGTGGGTGCACATAAATCCTTTTCCCTCCAGTTTACTCTTCAGCTGTACTGTAGTCTCTAGGCAAACACATTGCCTTTAGTGCCTGGCACACATACGTACACTTTCACTTGTTAACTTGATAGCTGGTTATTTAATATGGCTTTTTCTGAGGAGTCTTTTCTTTGGCCCTTCTTTAAGGATCAATGGGTATGTCTCTTTCCTGATAGCGCAGTGGGTAACAGTGCTCAGAGAGCAAAGCTCAGCCCAACTTAGCATTGGGCTTTTTTGTCAGGTGGGGGACATCAGATTTAACTTAATCTCTGTACAATCCATGTCAACAGAATACAACGAGGAAGCTCATCAGTGCTGGAAGTTGCTGGGTGAACAGCAGTGTCAGGCAGTCATTCAAAGCTATAATATATGAAAGCAAAGCCTAAAGGGTAGTTTTTCTAGGCTAGACTGAAGGGAAGGAGCAGAGCAGTGATAAGAGAACACTAGAGGGGGCAGAATTAGGATGGGGGTGGGGGGGGTACATGGCGTATAGCAGCTGAGAGGAGTTAATATGATTTTGATGTCAGAACATTATATCAAGCACAGATACTATCAATTTTAGAATTCTTTTCAGAGCAGCCCTGCACTAAAGGGTATAATTCTCAAGATTTCCATTTAGGAGCAAGGTCTTCCTGTCTCTGGATAGTTTCGGAGCATGTTTTAGCATCAGAACCTATTAAACTGCTGTGGAAGAATCAGGTCACTTTTTCCAGGGGGTAGGGATCATTCAACACTAAAAAGAGAGAAGAAAAGGTGCACACCAGATTGATAGAACAAACCCACAGAATTCCAGGAGACTGTCTTCCTTGAATTAAATGAAAAAATATTGCCTGTGAAGACTGTTTGCTGGAGTAGGGTGCTGTCATGATGTCAGGGCTACTTGGTGCAGGAGTTAGGAACTCCTGGTCATGAAAGACACAGGCCAAGAGCGAAAAGAGAACAATATAAGAACTGTCCCTCTAACCACCTGGATTTAAAGCTCAAAGGCTCAGAGATGGAAAAAAAAAAAAAACAGTTCTCTATTATAACCCTAACTAAGTACTGGGGATAGGCAGGGTAAACTCACTGACAGAGGGTACAGGACAATTTAGATAATTGAGCTCAGTATCCTCCCTCCAAATTATTATATTCTTAGGCACTTAATATAATTTGATTTTAATATTTTAAAAGACACATCAAAGTAGGAACAATAAATGAATGGCCCATTTCGGCCTCATTTTCACCTGTGTCTAACATTAACAGTGAATTTAATTAGAGTCTGAGTCATCCATCTTCCAGAAACAATAGGCAATTTTATATCTGCCATTCCACATAGAGCCAGGATAGAAGTTTATCAACTAGAACAAAAGCATTTAATACAAATATCTTACTTATAGAGCACTGAGTTCAAAGTGTAAGGCTTGGAAAATGAATTAGCAGATTCTGTTGCCTTTATCACTGGGCCAAAGTGAGCTAGTGATGATCAGGGTGCTGTAGCTATGACCCAAATGAAGAGGGAGAAAAATTCTGTAAAGGATTTTTACCAGCTATCATGTTGTAATAAAAATGTAAGTAAAGCTATCTAGAAATTCATTCTTAAATATAAATTTCCAGAGAATTTTTCCCTTCTTATCAAATGAAAGAGAATTTCAAAATATTTGTATTGCTTAAAATTTTTATGTGTGAACATGTACTTGTATTGCTTTTGCTATATCACCAAACCCAAAACAGTAGGCTATAATTTTTGAGTTTTCTTTCACTGAGGATCTACCTACCTGATTGTAAAACTGAATGATAAGGAGTTTGGAATCCCAAGTGTAAGATAAATTCTAGATGATTTATCATTACAATGAAAGAAAAAAACCTATCATCATTAAAACATCTCTTCTTTAAATATTAACATTAAAAGTCAATAGTGAATGGAAACTTTTCACTTAAATTTCCTTTAATGATGTCCCTTTGTTCTCATTTTATTCCATTGGTTTTGGATGAATAGCTTATAGCATGGATGAAGAATCTCTACCCTACACATAGATATGGCCTTCTGCCAGGACCAAGAGATGATATAAATTATGCCTACAGTTGTAAAAATGCAAAATATTAAAAATCTTTGGACTCCTGGGTGGCTCAGTGGTTGAGCATCCACCTTTGGCTCAGGTCGTGATCCCAGGTTCCTGGGATTGAGTCCTATATCTGGCTTCCCATGGGGAGCTTGCTTCTCTTTGCCTGTGTCATTGGCTGTCTCTCTGTGTCTCTCATGAATAAATAAATAAAATCTTTAAAACAATCTTTAGCAATGTCAATCTAAAAAAACACACAGGAGATGGATGTAATTCCATGAGAAGACCTCTATAAAAATGACATGTGACACTATTTACTTTCTAAAGCAGAAAGCCAGGATTTTCTCCATTGAAATCAAATAAAGGAAAAAGCAGATTTAGAGAATTTTCAAACTTTAATTAGGAATTTAAAACCTAAGGAGTAAAATCTGGCAATATTTATATTTGTTTTCTGTCCATAAAATTACAAATGAAATCCTCAAAAAAACCTAAGTTGCACTTTCACGAATGTAAACACAATGAATTATGAATACTACAAATCATGTGGCTCATTTGCATAAACTTAAATGGCTTCTATTTTAAGGAGTTTTCTGTAATGCCCTGAGATAAAATTTTCCAAAAGTCTTGGGGATGGTACTTCTTCCTTGTGAAAAAATTCATACTTCTAGGTTATATTTTGGGGACATGGTAGCTGATGGTTAACAGGCAGAGATGTGGATTCAAACTCTGGCTTTGCCACTTACTAGTTGTGTGACCTTAAGCAAATCAATTTTTCTAAGCTCTAGTTTTCTCATTTGTAAGATGGTAATAAGAATACCTACCTTTGTAGGCATTGTAGATCATATGTTGTTATATGGATCAAATGAGAAGGATCAAATAAATGTTTAGTGCAATTCCTGGCACAGGCAAGTGCTCCAGGGTGGGAGCCTAATCTATTTTGTTTACCACCACGAGAACCTAGGTATAGTGTCAGCATAAAGCAGGCCCTCAATAAATATTTGCTGAATGAATGAATAAAACAGTGTTATCATACTTAAAGATACATAAATCCTCTACTTGCATGGTAGCTATCCCAGTTTATTTTTGTTAATATTTTAAAAATCTTTTATAAGGTGACTTCAGGTGCTCATTTTTTTTAGGGAGGTCAGAGTGGCTTCAGAGAGGTGAATTTTGGCTCACACAATAAACGTATACTACTGAGACATTATAGTAGTATAGTATTAGTGGGTTTTTTCTTTTCCTTGTTGGAAAGCAGTGGAGCTCAGTATAGATGGACAAAGGAATTCCCCAAAGGAATAAAAACTTAGGCTTAAATGATCTGTTCCTTTAATGAGTTTACTGTTATCCCAGAGAACAAGTTCTTTGTAGGTGGTCTACTCTGGTTAGCCCATGCACAGTAGAATTAACATTTGAAATTAGCATTTGAGGAACTATAAAAAATTATTTACAATGGAGTATTATAATATTTCCCTCATAAAAGACAGGAGGCAAAAATATTAAGTTTTTTTTCACTTCTAGGATCTTTAAATTTTTCTTTGGGTCAGCAGTCTTTGAGGGGGAAGAAAGGTTTCTTTCAAATTGAGCTATAGAATATAAGCCATAGGACTCAAGGTAAACAGGTCAAGGACCAAATACAGGTAGATTCTTACCTTTAATAAACTACTACTAGAAACCCTAGTTCAGTAGAATAAGATTATTTCTTTGGTTGGGTTGATAGCTCTTACCAGCAAAGTTTTGCATATATGGATATAAAGATTGCTATTGAATGAAAAGTCCTGTTTAATAGAGCCTTTCAAAAGAAAATAGAGCCTTTCATTATTTCTATTCATTGTGAAGTCTGTTTAACAATGTATTTTTCTTTCAGTGAAATACTTATGTGGTGTTTGTACTTAATTATCTTATCAAGTTAATAGTTGAATATTCTTAATAAAATGGTTTTTTTTCCCAAAATGTTGAATTGTCATCTTCAGTCTGTTTTGTATCCATACTCATTCTAAGCACCATATATATAGCTTTCTTATGAGGTATACACTAATTGGATATTTAGTAAAGGATATTTTCTGGCTGTTAGGACTATACAATGATAGGATAAAAACTGAGAAGTGTAAGTACAACCTTGAATTTCTTCTTCAAACTACACATGTCATAACAGTTCACAGTGGGCAAGTGGTTTGGTCATTTTGCAAGATTTGAGGTTTCAGAGCAGTACCCTACTATTTATCAAAACCTCTCCTGAACCAACAGCAAGGAAGTGCATGTCATTGTCTTTTGTCCCATAGTCTTTAACTCTAAATGCTCCCAAAGTCATCATCAATACAGTGTTTTAGGTAATAGCTTAAACATTATTACGGCTATCTCACATTGCATTCAGATACAGTCAGAGAGCAAAAACAAGTTAAATATAGGCAGAGCAGTATTTCCTCTTTTAGATGACAAACCTCGGAAACCAGCAGACCTCCCTTTGGTAAAACAGCCTTCCTCTCCCATCAAACTTTATGTGTATATGTGCATGTGGCCAAGAAGGGGGAGTGGGCTCTTATGTAAATTAAGAATATAACTATCATGGTCTCAAGCTCTGGTCTCAGAGCTTCTGTTTGAAGAAGGAGGTGTACCTACAAGAACAGTGTTGATATTCCTTTATCTTAGTTAAAAGAGGGTTCTACTTATAATACCAACTCTAGTAGCTCCCATGAGAATTATGGGAAGCTTTTGGGAATCAGTGGCCCTTGCCCTTCCAAGTGAGTATTTTTTTTAAGATTTTTATTTATTTATTCTTGAGAGACACAGACAGAGAGAGGCCGAGATATAGGGCAGAGGGAGAAGCAGGCTCCCTGCAAGGAGCCCAATAGGGACCCGATCCCGGATCCTGGGATCATGCCCTGAGCCGAAGGCAGATGCTCAACCACTGAGTCACCCAGGCATCCCCCAAGTGAGTATTGAATGACCTACGTATCTCTGACTGAAATTATCTTTTACATAAGATGGAACCCGAGGTCTTTTGGTGTTGAAAATATCCATATAAATGTTCCTTATCCAGTCTATTAAAAAAAAAAACCCTAAGCTCCTCCCCGCTTTTATTTTTTATAAATTAAGAGGGTGTTGCTCAATCTTAAGATGAAACCATTAAGTTGGACTAGCTGGCAAAGTCAAAAAGGCTATAGCAGAGGAAAAAGCATACAGGAAGAAAGAAAAAGAAAAAAAAGGAAAAAGAGCTCATGAATCCTATAGGGAGAGGCAGTTCAGGAGCAAACTAGAAATTGAGGGGCAAATGAAAATTAGAGCATCTTTTAAGTGGACCAGCAATAAGAGGTCATTTATTTTTCAAAGGTTAGGAGTGAGCCAGAAGATCAGTAGGCTCATGGAGCATAAAGGATTAAAGGGAGATAGATATACTGAATGACTTTTTTACATGGGTAAGCCATTCCTATGTTGACTATATCTTTTGAGGTAGGCAGATGAGGTCATAATGGAAAATGGGCAAGAGACTCTCCTTCTAAGCAACAAACTACAAGTAGTCATAAACAATGACTGGAACTATGTGATATAGTTACCAGGGCTGAACCTCTATAAAACCATTTAGTTGGCAAAGATTGTTTTGTTTTTTGTGCTTTTTCCCTTCTACTGCTCCACTAACCCAATACCTGCTGCTCTGAATGCTCAGGGTGCTCATGGTCTAACTCTTTCAAAATCTGCTATCAAGAAAAGCTCTGTGAAAGCATACATCTATGGCAGAGTGAAGGTTAGGAGGAGAGGTTGTGGCAAAATTCTATTTTAAGGCCTATTTCTCATTGTAGAATAAAAGTATACTTCCTGTTAAGGGAATTTCGGTCAACAGATGGAAGAGATGTTTGGGTCAGGAAGCCTTCCTGGCACCCTTGGAATCAGAGGTGTCTTCATGTAACACCCTGACCAGACCTGACTTCTGAAAGAAATCAAAGGGGAAAATTATCATACGTCTAATGAAAACCTGGAACCTGTTATTCTGGATGATCACTGTGTAGACTAGCAGTGCGCCAATCACACCGCCAATAATCAGTGCTGGCCTCCTGTATACTAGGGTGGGGGGTGGTGGCAACATGGTTTCTGTAAAGAGAAATCATATGTGATCTTCCAGGGATCTTTTCTTTGGGGCTAAATTCACTTTTTAAATGCTTCTAATTAAGTCTGATACCAAGGCTATATTGAAACAGGAATTACTATGGGATTAAAATTTTTTGTCACATAGTAGGAACTGGTTTAGAGAGACTGAAAAAAATATAAGGGAGAAACAGACATTATTCTCAGGGAAGAAGGGTGAGTAATAGATTTCCTTGGGAGAAAGCAAACTCTCTAGGTTTGAAGATAATACTCAGCTTTTCTGGGCAGTGAAATGCCAAGTTGATGGAGGATAAAGGTATATCTCAGGAGGTTTTATGATTGGCAGATGGCCTTTAATAGGGGCATGTGTAAGGTAATCTATTTAGGGAAGGCCAAATACTACAAACTATCCCTGCAGGATGATGGGTGCTGACTTTTCAAATAAGGCCCAGGACAAAGCTCTAGGAAACCCTGTGGACAGAGCACTGAAGAGAAAAACTGAGTTTCTTGCTATGGTAAAAAAAGGACAGCAAAATATTGAGTACTCTCAAGAAAAGGATTAAAAGAAAAACAGAATAATTCTCCTTTTACACAGAACCACAGGATACCTTCATTGATAAAGTTACATAAGCAGCTCTGATCTGCACATCTCAAGAAGGACAGAACAGAGCCTGAGGGGAACAAAGAGAGGCAATTAAAACCATCAATGGCAGGCTCCAAAAATAAAGGCCTTTTCAGTCTGACAAGATGGAGGTAGCCAGGGGACATGATCAAAATCACGAAGAGGCTAGAGCTGCTGCTTGATTACTTGGCTTGCCAAATCTCTTGAGCTAAGAGGCATCTTTAAAGCATAAAGTTTTTATTTTTAATACTTCTGCTTTGTTTATACAACTGCCAGTGATGATGGCCAGTGCCGGCTCCTTTAGGAAGTACCTGTTTCTACCAGAGGTTGGGAGAAATCTGAGCTTAGTGGAGTAGGAATCAAAAGCACCTCAATTCCCATTACTTACCTTAAGTAATGTTGACTTGCTGACTTCTAATCAGATTTATTTTCTCTACTGCCAATGTCAGCAGTGAATTTGTGCCTGACCAATCTCAATTTTTATGAGTATGTGTTTACCCTCCCCCCAACCTACCCCATTCTGTAGGGCTTTGCAGCCCCAATAGTCTACATATCGGCATCAAACTGTCTTCTTACAAGTGGCTGTAATTCAATCCTTAACCATAGTATAAAAGAACATATTTCTGACCCCAATTTTAACACAAAAGATAGAATTCAAGAACTCATAATGAAGAACTTTCTAAAATTCACACCAGTGGATAGAAGATCTCCATAATGGGAAACTGAAATGAACCCTAATGAAATGACATACATGCAGGTTTTAGCTAAGAAAGTAGCAGACAAGGTATAACCAAAGACAGCTTAGAAGCTCTGCTCTTGGGATGACCTTAATCATATGGGGGAGCAGGTAGGATCAAACCAACAGTGTGGCTCTGTTTCAAATACTTAGCTCTCCTAAACAAGTGATGGCAACCTATAGAGTAAGTATAATGAGCAGTGTACCAAAGCTATATAGGTATACAGTGGCTTTTTTTTTTCTAAAAATTTCTTTGAAAACAAGAATCCTATAAGACTGGGGGGCCATTTCATCCTCCAGAAATGCCATCCGCTCCTTACTGACTCAGTGTTACTGCCATACCTTTCACAGATGTGGTAGTACTTCTCATCCTGTATGCCGTCCTGAATGGGCACATTTACACTGTAGTACCGTCCCTTCCCTAAGCCGACATCAGACACATCACCAGTTCCTGTGAAAGAGACGAGTACCATGAACAGTTTTAAGAACACGAGCATTTGAAAACTTGAAGGATTCTTTGATAGGAATTCAGAACAGTAAAAGGTCAAGTAGAACAGTCCTAGATTAGTGATGATTTTCTATGGGAAAGAAATTAAGAAAAATAATATAGAGCAGTAACTGTTGTAAACAATGTTGGGGAAAGAGGAAAACTGTAAGAAATTGGAAAAATCTTAAGTTTCTACTTTGCCAGATCAAATTAAAAAAAAAAAAACAGAAAAAGATGAACTCTTTTGCTTGACTTTTCATATGTCTTGGATTGATATAATATTAATATATCATTGCACTCATCTGAGGAGTTACACGGGTTATGGGATAGGATAGTAAGTATAAGTGAGCTGTTGGTTGACAGTCCATGAAAGTCATTTGGAAAAAAGAAACAGTATTGCATTCCTCCTATCATTGTCACTTGAAATGGCCTGTGTTAACATTTTGCATAGACTAGCACCAGTGAAGAACCAACAGCATGGAAATATTCAAATATGAAACATAAATAATATATAGAAGAAACACAGTATTTCTTCTTCAAATGTAATACTGAGCACACAGGTTACTTGCCTGGGAAAAACCCCGGGGAGAATTTGTGCAGGGACACTGTCATGACTTTGGAGGTGAAACTGAAGGCATCTTCTACACCTACCAGAGAGAAAAAAAAGCAGAATAATCACGTTACATATGCAACTATTTTCAACAACTGAAATGCTAGGAAGCAGCTGTGGGAAGTAAGAGAGGATAGCCATAATAAAGCTAACAAGCTGAGGAATAAAAGGAACAAAACCCTCTAGCCTTTGATATCTGTTGTTACAGGATGAGGTAGAACTTGGGCCCCAAGTGAAGTTTTAGGGTTCTTTTTCAAATTCATGGCAAGTTATAACTGGACTTGCTCTTTCCAAGCAATGGGATGTCCAGGCTCTCTCAGACAACCTCTTCTAAATGGTGTGGAGGGCTTGAGCTCAGAATCGAAGCATTATTGACAGAGCTGTATAGAGGAAACTGGCACCACCTCAGAAGTTTTATGTTTTGTTTCAGTAGTTCTAGTTAAATTCTTAGGATATTTTTTCAAAGAAGTACAACGTGGCAATCCTTTGAAAAATATGACCAATACAAACATTAGGCACCATGTAGTGAAAACCTAATTACAAAGTGCTTCTCTATGATATAGATTTGGTTATAAATGCAGTTCATCCAAAGTCCAAGCAGCTTATACTACATCTTTCTTGTTAAAACATGGAAGGCTAATAGTCCTGGCCTCATCCCTTAATAGTACCTTTATAGCAAAGTTTTAAAGCTTGAAGAAAGATGGCTGGGGGGGGTGCTTTTCTGGAGAGGAATCTCCTTTCCATTTAAACAGAGGCACTAAATGAATAGAAGCCTGGGAGATGGAAGATGCAACTGTAATGAGCCACTACTCATTCAGATAAATGCCCTGCTCACCTCCACACCTTTTCTCCCAGAATCACATACTGTCTGTCATACTATATTCATATAGTCCATCTGTAAAATGGAAGGGCTATTAGCAAATTCATGTACTATCCTCTTTTATACTTCAAATAAAGAAACTGTCTCTGTGTTTACTTAATGCTTTCAGTCTTCATTAGAGGCCAAAAGAGACCTTAGAAAAATATTAACTGTATTTATATATCACAGGTATGTTTGAATTTCCCAAGCCATATGTTTTGCCCTAGGGAGGTAGTTAAAACCAGTTAAAGGCTACAGGCACAAGGCATTAAGTAAACAAAATAAAACACATTAAAATCACATTTTAACTTAGAAACTGAAGTATAAACAAGGACAATTCATAAAAATCCTGATTATTTCTTGATCCAGAAAGGTGGTACCAATTTATATTTCTATCAGTGGTGTATGAGGATTCTCATTTTCTCACACCCTAACTAGCAATGGGGTGTTATTATTCTTTTTAAACTTAGGCAGAAAAAAATGATCTTGTTTAGTTTGTGTTTCTCTGAGTGTTAGTGTTGAGTACCTTTTCATATGTTTAGTAGCTATTTATATCTCCTCTCATGGGAAGTGCTATTAGGTATTGCTAGCAAATCATACTTTAAAAGAGGACATAGATAGGGGGAGGGTAGGGCTTTGCGTAAAAGACAACAGTGGTTAGGTAAACAAAAAAGGTGAAAGAAAGTGAAGACAGGCTAAGAGTGCTGGTGAAGCCACCACAGGATGCTAGTTATGGAATCATGGGAGATTTAAAATTAACCAAATGTGTAAGAGTTTGGAGGCAGGGCAGAGGTCACTGGAAGGGAGGTGCTGAAGAGGGGAAATAAACTGAAATGAAACACACCATAAAAGTTGGCTAAAACAGGAAACTCTAAATGGTGTAGAAATAACATTACAAATGGAAAGGACGGTTTCAGGTGACAGTCATTTCATTCTTAAGTGGTTCAACAGAGTTGATTCTATTTTTGAGCTCTGATACTAATAGTTTGAATTTCATAATCATTCATTCAACAAATATTTTACTGAACCACTGCTATATGCATAGTTCTGTTTGTTAAGCCACTGTGCAGGACAGAAAGAAGTAAACAACTTGATATCTGCTCCGAAGGAACTGAAAGTTTCTATGGGAGGAGAAGACACTGGACACATTAAAGATTTAACTAACAATATATAATTAAGTATCAAATCAGTGATATAAACAATATAGGACTTGAGGAGGGGAAAGAACACTTGGGCTGGAGTCCTCAGGGCAAATGTGCTACTGTTGGAATCTGAGCTCCTGGGTAGAACTTAGAGGAAAAAGCAAAACTACATTAGGAAAGAGTAATGCAAAGTCAGGGGGGTGGAAAGACTGAGACAGGTCTGGGGATCACTGAGTAGAGTAGTTGGAACAGCAGGTAGTGAGCAAGAATACTGGAGAGAGGAGGGCAAAGAGTATGGACTCTACCTGGAAGAGCACTACTTTTTAAAGTATGGCCTGTGGGAACAGCTGGACTGTTGATAAAATGTAACTTCTTGTGTTCCATACCAGACCTACTACATCTGAGTATCTGGTGGATATGGTTCAGGAATCTGCATTTTTTAAAAAATTTTATTTATTTTTCATGATAAAGGGATAGAGAGAGGCAGAGACACACATACACAAGCAGAGGGAGAAGCAGGCTCCATGCAGGGAGCCCGATGTGGGACTTGATCCCGGGTCTCCAGGATCACACCCCGGGCTGAAGGCGGTGCTAAACCGCAGGGCCACTGGGGCTGCCCAGGAATCTGCATTTTAAAACAACCTTTCCAGGGTCACCATGCTATATATTGCAAGTTTGAGAACCAATGCTATGGGCCAAGGGTTAGCAGACTAAGTGGCTATATGGCAAATATTTCAGGCTTTACCAAGCCTACATGGTCTCTATTGCATTTTTTTCTTTATGACCTTATAATAATGTAAAAAAAAAATTCTTAAATTGCTGACCATACATAAACAAACCATGGGCCAAATGTTACTCTTGTTATAGGCAATGAGGAGCCTCTGAAGGTTTTTGAGCAAGGCTGCATTTTACATTGGCTGAGTATTCAGATATTCAGTGGATGTGGGTCTCAAAGTAGTATGTTGGTGGTTTTAACTCTTTTCCCTGTTACCTTTAGTTTTCTGTCACCATTCCATGGTAACATCCATCTAGATGAACTCCTTAGGGAGGTTCCCTCACAACTTCTTCCTTCTTTTTCTGTTTTGGCAGGAGAGCTGAACTTAGCCTCTGTCATATACTATTCTTTTCCCGACTTATGCCTTAATTATGCTAGTTTGTCTCCAAAACTTCCTGGAAACAGGGAAGCAGCAATCACTGATGTGAGGGAGAGGGGGGAATATCCTTAATTAATTTTACTGGCTAAGTGTTCCTAGGTCAGTGGAAACATGTGTCACATAGGATTTATTAAAGAAGCAGTATGTGGGTAACTGTCATGGAAGCTCTACATTCTAGATGGAAAGTACATAGAAAGGCCTGGGTAACATCCTTCTGGCAAAATCTTTTAAGAGGGCATTAATGGTATGAGGGAAATCAAGGTTCTGCTGCTGTGAAAAGTTAGAGGAGATACTCTGAGTTTGTGCAGCACTAAGCATTTTAGCAATTCAAAGAAAATGGCACAAATTCTGATCACTACATGAGTTGGCATCCCTATTGGTGAAAAATTCAGAATGTTACTCCATCATGTACTCATTCAATATTAAGAGAAGCAACGAGACTGTCAGCTTGTAACTGCCGATTTCACTTATGGAAGTGGCCTGGGGGAGGTTTCTGAGTACTGAGCAAACACGAGACACGATTTCCACTTCTTAACGTTCTCTACTGGAAAACTTTGCTGATGGAGGGGAAATGACAGTAACCTGGTATTTTAAACCACCTTGATCAGTATAGGAGGAATTATATCAGTTAGAAGACTCTCTCTTCTATCTACTTGAGGATTCTCAACTAGAAAAATTTCTCTTACAAAAGGCATTTCTCCTTTGACCAGTCACCTAGAAGCAGCTTTACTGATAAAAACCTTCTGTCCTAGCAGCAAAGCACCTTTGAAAGTGAAAGGCTTACCATCTCCATGGTGCAGATCCAAATCCACATAGAGAATACGGTCAAATTTCCGTCGCAATCGTAATATTCCCAGGACAGCATCATTGAGATAACAAAAACCAGATGCTTCATCTCTGTAAGAAAACAAGTTGCTACAGCCAATAGCCAAAAGCGATCTAAGGGAGTCTTTACAGCCAAGGATCTAACCCTTGAGATCTATTCCCTTACAATTCCCCCTTCTTTTAAGAAAAACAAAAATCTACCTATAAAGAGTAAATAGTAAATGGCTCAGAATGATCAAGGGATGAAGTGTTTCGGTAAACTACATATTCAGGTTGATTGGTAACATTTTCCAATTTAGGATCCCAGATTTTCAAAGAATTAGAATATTATATTGGACAAAATAATACTTTTTTTCTAATGATTCAGGAATGATTTTTTAAAAAAACTTGTAGTGCCCTGGGGTCATCATGATGAACATTGATTATCACTTATAGGACTTTAAGAAAGCTAGAATCTAGAAAGGGCCTTAAAGACCATCTTGCTCAGCCAGATGCAGAAGATGATGGAAATTGGAGTCTCTGTACTGATTCTATGACATAACCTAGAGGTTGTTTCTTTCTCTCTTTTGAGTAAGTTTTTGTACTTGTTGCTCATAAAAGCTGCATGTAGAATGTACAAATGCATAACCTCCTGGGCAGCAAGCATGTGGTTGCCTTTTGGTAAATGTGATTATTACAATGGAGACTGAAGCAGCCTCCTCTGAAGTTATTCTGTTTCCTTCACTAAAATTGTCTTCAGTGACTTCACTGATGTCTTTTAACTTTTTTACTATTGGTGATACTGTGTCACTTTAACCTCCTGTCAACATTAACCTACTCTTTTATTAAGAGTAGCCTACTCTTTTTATTAAGTTGCCATTAAGTCTTGTTGAGTAGATGTAAGAGAATTCTTTATCATCAAAAGTGTAATTTATTTTTAAGGCCTCATCCTAAATGCTTCAATCTCTTCAGCTTCCACAGACACTTTAAATATCCAGCCCATTTTTTCCCCAAGTTCTCCCTGATATTTTACTTGAAATAGAATTCTGAGCATGAGCATCATCTAAAATAGCATTTTTCAGTACTATGAGATTGTAAGATCTTTCTAGTACCTACACAGTGCATAAACATCTTCATGAAATCTCTTTCATAATGTTTCATATTCTGAACAATACCCTGATTCATAGGCTGAATCATGAGACAGGTACATTGGTGAGCAGGAAGTTGGTAAAAAATAGCACTAAGCATTGATTTTTTTTTCTCATGAACGTGAACTTAGTGATCATCTAGCAAAAAATAGCTTGGCCTCAGATATGCAACTAGGAAGAAACCAATATGATAAAAAGATTTGTCCACCCAAGAATTTTCTGTAAATAAGAGTTAAATATGTGACTTAGAAAGTTCCTAGATTCTATTTTCCAATCATGAAAAGTTTATATTTTAAGTTTACTGTCTTAGCACATCAAGAAAGAGAAATGTCAATAACTTTTGGATAGATGAGGTGGAACATTGAGTGTTAGGCAAAAAAAAAAAAAAGGAGTATACACTATAGGGAATATAGTCAATAATGTTCTAATAACCTTGTATGGTGACAGATTATAACTAGACTTACTGTGGGGATCATTTCGTAGTGTATAAAAATGTTGAATCACTATTATGTACACCTAAAACTAATAGGACATTGTATGTCAATTATACTTCAGTAAAAAATGAAGAAGTAAGGAGGAGGGAGAGGAGAAATACAAATCAATATAGGACATACTTTTTCCCCTCAGAGCCTACAATTAAGTTAGGGAGACAAGTCATATGCACAGAAAAACAAAGCCAACCAACAAACACAGCAAGCAGAAATAATATGGTATATAAAGAAGAATACCTGCCTTTAAAAACCTCCCAGCCCCCTTTTTTTTCCTTTGAGATGTTATTTGTTAATGAACATCCTCCCTATGACGATAACTTGAATAATATTAATAGTGACGATGTCTGTAATCAGAAAGGCCTTTGTATGTAACATTTTCCTAATATATGCTTAAAGGAGCTCTATTCTCACCGGATTATAGAAATAAGCTCTTAGATAAATAGAATATTCCTAAATAAGGAAAATAAAGAAACTAAACTTTGAAGACTTTTAATGTGCTAAAAGAGTATTCCTATAGAAACAAACTCAAATATTTTAAGAATTCAAGTTAGCATAATTTAGGTAAGTCTTTGGCAGACGAGACTAATTTATAATAAATTTGGTTTACTAAAATCAGCCATGTTTTTTCTTTTTAATATATTTTTTTAATTAATTAATTATTTATTTATGATAGTCACACAGAGAGAGAGAGAGAGAGAGAGAGAGAGAGAGAGGCAGAGACACAGGCAGAGGGAGAAGCAGGCTCCATGCACCGGGAGCCCGACATGGGATTCGATCCCGGGTCTCCAGGATCGCGCCCTGGGCCAAAGGCAGGCGCCAAACCGCTGCGCCACCCAGGGATCCCAGCCATGTTTTTTCTAATTTATCAGTATTAAGGGTAATATACATGTAGATTTTATTCTACTTGAGTATATTATTCCTAAATTTATACAGGTTTACTAATTAAATGAGCTAATATTACTTCTACTAAATGTTTGAGACTATGACAAATGTAAATTTGTTTAGCCTAAATGAGTCATTATCCTGATGAAGTTTATTTCAACAGTAATTATGTTTTGTAGTATGTCAGCTAGAAGATAATTTACAACACCTTTAGGTAACTGAAAACTTTGGGCTGATATTAAATAAATTAATGGATATTCATCAGATACCTAGATCATTTCTAACTAAAAGAATGCATTAATTACTAAGGTTTATATACTTTTGCTTCTTATCTTTACATGCTACAGTGAAACTGTATGTATTTGGATCTGTTAGTGAACATGTTCTTTTTGGCCACTTATAGAAATTGTACTGTAAAGGATGTGTATACATATGGAAAGTGGTAGAAGTTTCCCAGAAAGGGAATTTTATTTGTTAAGATCAAAGTTGGCTAAGGTTTGATGGGCATATTTATCAGATTTTGAAAAAGAACTTCAGTATCAAATATTATATACTGATAGAAAACTAGAATTTGGTTTCCTTTCTGTTAAAATGTTTTTTTTTTTTTTGCATTATTGGTTTTCTCTTAATAACAGCCTGTAAAGGTTTTGCTTTACTAAGTAATCTTCCTCAATAAACAAGATTTTTTGTCTTACTAGAACAACCTTATATGATTTATGTTTATTATGGCCTTGATTATTTAAGAAAGCAAAGTCTTCCTACTTAGGAAAGAGATGAGGTTCTTTAAAAAAAAAAAAAAAAAAGATAGAGGGATCCCTGGATGGCGCAGCGGTTTGGCGCCTGCCTTTGGCCCAGGGCGCGATCCTGGAGACCTGGGATCGAATCCCACGTCGGGCTCCCAGTGCATGGAGCCTGCTTCTCCCTCTGCCTGTGTCTCTGCCTCTCTCTCTCTCTCTGTGACTATCACAAATAAATAAAAATGTAAAAAAAAAAGATTATTTATTTATTTATTTATTTATTTATTTATTTATGAGGGTGGGAGAGTGAGAATGTGAGAGCAGGCAGGGGGAGGAGCAGAGGGCGAGGGACAAGAAGACTGTGCTGCGGCACCTGGGAGGCTCAGTGGCTGAGCATCTGCTGTTGACTCAGGTCATGATCCAGGGGTCCTGGGATCGAGCTCCACATCAGGCTCCTTACAGGGAGCCTGCTTTTCCCTCTGCCTTTGTCTCTGCCTCTTTCTCTGCGTCTATGAATAAATAAACATAATAATAATAATAAAAAAGACTGTGTTGAGTGGGGAGCCCAATGCAGGGCTTGATCTCAGGACTTTGAGAACATGACCAGAGCCCAAACCAAGAGTTGGTCATTTAACTGACTGAGCCACCCAGGAGCCCTGAGATGAGGTTCTTTATGGTCATATTACCTCCCATGTGTACATTAAAAATCTTTTATCATGATTTTGGTTAAATAGAGAACCAAGTAGTATTTTTCAGTAATCCATCACTTATCTTAAATTTTTTTTTTAAATTTTTATTTATTTATGATAGTCACAGAGAGAGAGAGAGAGGCGCAGAGACACAGGCAGAGGGAGAAGCAGGCTCCATGCACCGGGAGCCCGACGTGGGATTCGATCCCGGGTCTCCAGGATCGCGCCCTGGGCCAAAGGCAGGCGCCAAACCGCTGCGCCACCCAGGGATCCCTCCATCACTTATCTTAATTGAATCCCAGAACACCCTGGAAAATCACAAGGAATTTGTTCCTTCATCTTATAAAAATAAAGACATGTTAGAAATAATTGGGTTTATCTGATATATTACTATTGATGAGATGCATGGGAAGAGTTGCCAAATTGGTAGAAATGCTCAGCTTTCCCTAGGTTAAATTGTATAAGCAAATTGTTATTAATATAAATATTTCAGAAATTGTATGTTATATAGGAATTTCCTAAGGATCTCTCAATGTCCTCACTAGCCATGATATGTTTCTATTTTTCAGAGTCCTTATGCTGCTTTCCCAGATTTTAGATGACTACAGTATAGTGTTTTCGGTCATAATTAAAAATTTTTTTAATGTTAACTTGGTCTTAATTTTGCTTCTTTAGAATCTAGCATCTGCTAGGCCATTAGTTTCAATTGGGGAGTCTCAGCACTTACCTATGGAATTATATCACTATATGGATATTTGACACCTACTCTGGTTTACTGAATCTCTTTACTTGATATTTTTGGTATATTTTGGGAATATTCTAACTGTAAGCTTGGTATATTTGTGGTATATTATATCAGGATTATTATAGGTTATATTTAGGGATATTTGTCTCTATAAAGATTATGTTCATTCATTTTTATAAATTAGATATAATACTCTCTTTTCTTTGAAAATAGAGTTAATCATTATGTTTATGGATATTTTGTCTAAAAACTTTTTGGGATTGACTTTTATATTGTTTTGCATGCCACAGAAACAACTACATGTCTTTGCCAGTTGCATTATTCTTGTAATGAATTCTCATCAGATCTTTAATTTCTGAAAATGATCAGCAGCAAGTTAACCAAAGCTATTGTACATCTTTTGCCATTTACAGATGGTTTTATATATTTTAATCTAATGTGTCCCTGAGAGTACTTGCAATCAGGTACAAGCCAGAGTGCTTCATCTTCAACAAAGAGAGACTATCTCAGAGCCCCATGGAAAATGGTTTTGCCAAGTATTGTTAAGTGCAGGCTTTTTATGGTATAGTTTAAACAACTTTGAGACCATATCAGTGAATTGAGTCAGGATTTCAAGAACTCTAGCTGACAATTAGACAGGTTGATGAGACCACTAATGCAAGGTCAAGAGGAACAAGAACTAATTACATAAATCCGAATGAAACTGATGGGGGATGATTGTGGATTTTGTTTAGAATGTGCTGATGTTTTAAAGCAGACCGACCCATAAATACAGAGAACAAACTGATGGTTGCCAGAGGGGAGGGGTGAGGGGATGGGCGAAATGGGTGAAGAAGAGTGGGAAGTACAGGTTTCTAGTTGTAGAATGAATAAGTCATGGGAATAAAAGGCACAACACAGGGAATGCAGTTGATGATATTGTAATAGTGTTGTATGGTGACAGAAGGTAGCTTCACTGTAGTCAGCAAAGCATAACAGAGTTGTGGAGTCACTAAGTTGGACACCTGAAACTAATGTAACATCATGTTAACTATATTTCAATCAAAACAGAATATTGATGATGTTTTAGGGACTCATTTATCTTTTTTCTTATGCTATCTATAACTCATAATAATTTAGTAAACCATGCTTTTGCAAACAGAAATCACACACTTGTAAATGATACCTCATTCCCTCTGCCTGAGCCCTCCGATTCAGAAACTTTTATCAAGCATTCTTATTCACATGGAAATATAATTATTTGCACTGGTTCAGTAAGAATTATCTGTCCTAAACATTATATGGTCTCATTATTTGGGGAATATAAATAATAGTGAAAGGGAATAGAAGGGAAAGGAGAAGAAATGGGTAGGAAATATCAGAAAGGGAGACAGAACATAAAGACTCCTAACTCTGGGAAACGAACTAGGGGTGGTGGAAGGGGAGGAGGGCGGGGGGTGGGGGTGAATGGGTGATGGGCACTGAGGGGGGCACTTGACGGGATGAGCACTGGGTGTTATTCTGTATGTTGGCAAATTGAACACCAATAAAAAAGAAATTTATTATTAAAAAAAGAATTATCTGTCCTACCTGTTATCAGGACATGATTGGCAACATTGGTTATATAACCAAGGCCTTGCCTGGAATGCCATATTTGTCAATGAAGCTCACTGAATCATATATGATCATACACTTTTAAGGAACTAAGGGTTGACTTTATTCAGCAATGCATACAAAGCCTTCTTGGGAAAACTAGCCTGGTATCTGGTACCTGGCTTACAGAGTTCCCAGTCTTGCAAGCGAGTAAGGAAGGTTACTTCCTGGGAAGCCCTGGAAGCTTAAGATATCTTGGAGACCCCAAGAAGAGAGGAATGGTCCCAACTTTATAAATACTGAAGATAAAATCTCCTTAGATTGGCTTCCTAGCTCTAATAGGCTTTTAAAATTTCAAAGTGAGATTTCGTATGAAAACTTCCAGCAAAACAAGCTTAAGAAGGGCTAAATGGTAAATTACCATTCTTGCTGCACCTATGTAAATAATCAGGCTAAATCAGATGAGGCTGATTTTTATTGTTGAGTATTGTTTGTTGAGGTAAAATTTACATAATGTTAAAATAACCATTTTAAAGTATGTAATTCACTGACATTTAGTACATTCATAACATTGTGTGACTTCCACTTCAATTTATTTCCAAAATATTTTCACACCTCAAAAGAAAACCCTGCATTAATTAAGCAGTCATTCCTTATTTCTCCCTCCTATAACCCCCTGACAATCACCAATTTGTAATCTGTCTCTATGGATTTACTTATTCTGGGTATTTCCTGTAAACGACATCATACTATAGGTGATCTTTTGTGTCTGGCTTCTTTCTCCTAGCATAATATTTTTGGGGTTCATCCATATTGTATCATGTGGTCAGTGCTTCATTGCTTTTTATGACTCCACTGTATGTATATACCATATTTTGTTTATACATTCATCTGTTGATGGACATTTGGGTTGTTTCTACCTTTTGGCTATTGTGAATAGTGCTGCTGTGAACATTTGTGTACTTGAGTACCTGTTTTCAATTTTTTGGATATATTCTTAGGAGTGAAATTGCTAGGACATATCGAAATTCTGTTTAACTTTTGAGGTCAGCCAAGCTGTTTTCTATAACAGCTGCACCATTTTACTTTCCTACCAGCAGTGTACAAGGGTTCCAATTTCTCTACACCCTCATCAACACTTGTTATTTTGTTTTGTTTTTTCAATTCTAGCCATTCTAGTGGGTGTGAAATGGTGTCTCATTGTGAATTTGATTTGCATTTCCCTGATGACTAATGATGTCAAACATCATTTTGTATGATTGTTAGACATTTGTATATCTTCTCTGGAGAAATGTCTATTCAGGTCCTTTGCTCATTTTAAAATTGGATTGTCAAAAAAAAAAATAAAAAAAAAAAATAAAATTGGATTGTCTTTTTTGTTGGTGAGCAGTATGAGTTCTTTATATATTCTGGATACTAGACCCTTATCAGATATATGATTTGCAAATATTTTCTCCCATTTTGTAGGTTGTCTTTTCACTTTCTTGATAATGTCCTTTGATACACAAAAGTTTTTACTTTGATGAACTTCAATTTATCTTTTTTTCTTTTGTTGCTTGTGGGACCAGCCTTATTTTGAAGTCAAGAATAATCTTTGAGATTATCTTTGATAAAAAGGGAGGTAACCATTTAGAGAAATTTTGTGTTTCAAAGGAAAACTATGTGTCATCTATAGCACACTATTCCAGGTTATCAGAATCAAGTTATTGTCTTTCAGTTATCATCTCTTCATAAACTGCAGGTTTCTGGTGAGTATGCAAACTTTGTCTTCTCTGGTAAAGATATAATTGACTTCCTTCCCCATGTGGAAGAATCAGTTTTGTTACCTACTTGGAAACTGGACTGGACCTTGGTACCATGCCCAAATTGTTGATCCTTACCAAATTTTCTATTCTTCCAGTTTTCTTCAATATCTGGCTAATATATTCCAAGTGGACTTTTCCAATTTTTCTTCCTCCCACCTGACTTGGAGTCACCAAGAACTAAAACTTGACTGCCTAAGTCCCTATCAGGACCCTATGTTGCCTTAGAGCTTCATCTCTTCTCTGGGAGCTGAAGCAGCCCTACAAGCTAAAGCCCAATGACTTGATAAAATCTGAAAGAACTGGTCATCACAGCAGAACATGTATGACAGGAATTCTTCTTGAACAAACTACCACCTAGGACACAAAGGGTGTCTGAAGAAGTGCTCAGGTCATGCATGTCTTTCTATGAGAGGCAACCTAGGCTATGGACAGTGTCACAAAGAACACTGACATCTTAGCTCCATGAGTGGTGCTGCAAAATGTATTTCCCTCCATTGATGTCTTAGAATCCACTTGACTGGTTACCTTCAGGGTTCAATTCTTGGTTGGCTTTTTTCCTGAAATATGACATTTTACATTAGTTTTTTTTTTCCATGTTAGTCTTCCCTCTGTTAAGAGGTCTGAACTACAAACCCTAAAACAATTGACTTTTACCACTGCTTCTCAACAGATGGTTCAAATGGTTTTAAAAAGCAACACCAAGAGTGCTCAAGAGACTATTTCTTAGACTCTGCTTCACCATACTCAGGAGGTTTATGATCACCTCTGAGTTGCTTGGTAATAATACTTGTCTTGAACAAAAGGGGAAAATGACAATGTTGAAGTTTATGTGAGCCCTGTGCTCACCAGAAAGCAGTAATGTTTAAGAACTTTGCCCCCTCTTGTTTTCCAGGAAAAGGTGAATTGCAGTGTACCATCCTACCCCAGCATATTATTCTACAATAAGACCCATCTCCATCTTTCCCAATGACTCCCATAAGACTTGCAGATGACTTCCTTGTTTACCTGTCTCTGTAAAACCCCAGGCTCCCTTACTTTTCTTTGAGCTATTCCTCATTAATAAATGTTCCCCCTGGGCAGCCCAGGTGGCTCAGCCGTTTAGTGCCGCCTCCAGCCCGGGGTGAGATCCTGGAGACCTGGGATCGAGTCCCACGTCAGGCTCCCTGCATGGAGCCTGCTTCTCCCTCTGCCTGTGTCTCTGCCTCTCTCTTTCTGTGTCTGTCATGAATAAATAAATAAAATCTTAAAAAAAATAAAAAATAAATGTTCTCCCTATTGCAATAGCTGAATAAAATCATTTCCTCATTGTGTAGGGCATTTCTCACACAAAGGTATTCAGAGGATAAACCAGCTGCAGCAAATATACTTCTGAAACTCTGAGAAATGTGTCTGTAGCTTTGTGGTTAGGCAATTTTTAAAAAGTAAGCTCTACATCCAATACGGAGCTTGAACTCATGACCCTGAGATCAAGAGTCACATGCTCTACCAACTGAACCAGCCAGGTTCCCCAGGCAGTATTTTTTTCTTTACCAGAAACATCTAGCTTCTTAAATGCCCTGGTGAACTATAAACCACAAAGTCAATTTTTAAGAAAAAGCACAGAGCCCAGTCAACTGCATTTACTCACATGTATTTGCTGTTTTATGTCCATTGGGCTAGAGATCATGGATGCTTGGATCATGAATGACATTAAGACATTTTTTAAAACATCAGGTAGTTACCTTACTAAGGCAGAGACAGATTACCTGCACTGTTCAACAGCTGAACTGTAACTGGCAAAGATTTGGTAACATTTTTTTTTCAGTACCATTATCAAAATTCAGCATCATAGATTTCCAGTGTTTACTTATTTGGCCCTTCCTATTTTTTCTTTCAGTGTTAGCATAACTCTTATAATTCTTTCATTATAGCTATTTTGGAACCAGCTGGTAGTAGGGTTTAGCTTTTCTCTGTTGTTGGCATATAATAAAAATAACAGGCAACATTTATTGAGTGATGATCCTGTGCCAGGAACTGTACTAGGTGCTTTCAACGTGTTAACTCAATCAATTTTCACAGAAGCCCTGTGAGGTAGATACTATTATTATTTCCATTTTAAAAATGAGGAAACTAAAATAGGGAGATTAAATATCTTGTCCAAAGTCACATAGGTAAGAAGTAGTTGATCTTGAATTTGAATTTAGGCAGTCTGGCTCTTCTGCACCTGAGCTCAACCACTTTGGTAAACAGCTTTCATATCCTTCTATCAACATTTGTTGCTCTTCCTCTCCCTCATAATTTCTTCCACCTCTCCTTCATGCCTATTCCCCTCTCCATTTCACTTACAATGTTGCTGAAATTAGTCTATATGGTGGGTTTTCTCCTACCTCTTCACCTGTCTTTCATGCACCACTTCACTACTTTTTGTTTGTCTCTCTCCCCTTTGCCATTTTCTGACTTGAATTTAAATCTCCTTGGTCAAAAAAAGAACTGCCACAAATCCTTCTCTCCAGATTTCTTCTACGATATCCCACCGAACTGTAATCATTTCAACTTTCAGGTTATGTAGATTTAGGATAAATATTTTTTATGAATTTCCTCAAAATATAAGTGAATGACCCAGGGCCAAATTTGCACAAACTGACTTTGTGGTGGTCCTCTCCTCTGTAAAGCCAATTTAACTACTGTCCTAGCACCTTTAGATTTAGAAGTTACACAGGAATATGCGTGAAAAAGGGATTAGGTCAAGAAGGCTCTACTTGTTAATAGAAACAAATCCATTAACTGTGTGACAAAACTGAAAATGTCATCCAGGAAATAAAATAAATGTGACAGCAGCATAATTCTACATGGTTCTCACTCTTTCCACATCATTTGGCATGATAAGCAGTCTCTATTAAAGACAAATGAAGGCTTGGGAGAGTGGAAATGACGTAATACCTGCCTGAAAATGAATCAAGAAAAAGGACTATGAATTCATTATGGTGAGAAGTGCTGGAAGGCCACTTTCAGAATTCACAGACCATATTTCCCTTTGGATAATTATATAGTCCAAGGTAAACTAATGGAAAAAGTATAAAGCAGTTCTATTTACTGCCAAGAATCTGGGTGGCTCAGCGGTTTAGCGCCGCCTTCAGCCCAGGGTGTGATCCTGGAGACCCAGGATCAAATCCCACGTCGGGCTCCCTGCATGGAGCCTGCTTCTCCCTCTGCCTGTGTCTCTGCCTCTCTCTCTCTCTCTCTCTCTCTCTCTCTCTCTCTCTCTCTGTGTGTGTGTGTGTCTCATGGATAAATAAAATCTTAAAAAAAGAATCTTAGCTATTTTATATACAAAACCTAACATCTGCACTACAGAAAGGTCAAAGTGGTGAGTAGGCCCCTGATAATTGCTGTAAGATTTAGTTAGGAAATAAATTGAATAGACAGGTCAAGATGAACTCAATTCACTTGTTTCCTTTGGACATGCAAAGTCTCATGTTTCAGATCTAAGCTTTTTAGAACATTTTTCTCTCATGACATTGGCTAAAATTTCCTATTCTAAACTATGGTTTTATTCAGTAAAGTATAGATTAGCAAATCAAAGTCTTCACTTGGCTAGTGAATTTTTCTTTTACAAATCACTCTGCTTTTAGGGAAGGAAGTAAATGAGAAGAAACCAAACAATTTCCAAAAGTAATTTCCCAGTGTATACCCCAGGTTCAGTTCAGATTTAGTCAATATCTGGAACTTTTGGTGATCTTATCCAATTAGAATCAAGGGTTCAGAAACACCGTGTGACTTTAAGTGATAGTAGCAAGATTCAATCGGGTCCAGTTTATTGTGCTTTACTAAGGCAGAAATCTATAGACATATTTTTTTAAAAAAGGTTAAAGAATATGCATAAAACAAATCAAAAGCCTGGTGTAATTGTTTTCTAAACCAGAAAAATCAATTAACCAGAATATTCCATTTCTGAGCATTCTGGTCAATCAAAAATATTACTTTTTGCTTTAAGCTCTCAATTAAAAAAACCTCAATGGTTTAGACATCAATACTGAGTTGAGGAATTAAATGTACTCTCTTCCTCTACAAGAAAAATAACATTTTATGTATAATTGACGGAAACTGTACCTGCCCAACTTTTCCAGTTAAATAGAAAAAATACAAAATCACTGGCAAAGCAGCTGTCTCAGGCTATATATATATATATATATATATATATATATATTTGTATTTCTGCACCTGGTCTTGGCACACAAGATGAGTGTCTCAGGAGCCAAAGACTTTACGTGCTTGTATCCCCAACCTACATAATACACCCCATTAAATTGGCTGGAGTTTATATTAGGTGTGGATAGGAGGAAATGCCATTCTGCTCAGTGAACTGATCACAACCTGTGCCAAATCAGGAGAGAGAGAAGAGTGCTTGCTTTGAAAATGCAGGGAATGCTTTCAGACATTCTGGCTTCTGCTGATGCAAATCTAGGGTAACTTTTTGACATACAAATAAAACATATGGAAACTCCTCAAATGTCCTTTTGGCTATAGGATTGGGCTCCTCTACAGTTTTATCATGTATCACTACAATTGTTCAAAACTTGGATTGAAAACACCTAGGGTTATTGTCATGTTATATCTACATTAATTGTGATATCAAAAAGACAAAATATAAAAAGTGGAACATTATTTTTTACAACTTTTCTGCAAACAAATGACTAGCTAAATTCTGAAATTTTTTCACAATCATAATATACATATATTCCACTCAATATTTTTCAGCTGTAGATTATGACTTCCTAGAAAAATGATAATTATTTCTATTTTATACAGAGGGAACTTTCATAATTTACCTCATATTTACAAGAAGGTGTCAAGCACAAGGCAGGGAGTAAAGGAGCCTTGCTGGCACTCATAGGCCTGGTTGAACAAGACTTGGAATCTTTTTGGACACCCCTAGAGAATCCTAGTCCCCAATCATACTGTGCCCTTCTTCTGATACCTTAGTCTCAGGCAGCTTGCCTAAGAGGAGACACTGAATGCAATCAATCTGCAGGAAGGTGCAAAGGACTCATTCTGTGTTCTGTCTCTGTACTAAGGGTAGTGGACAATGCAAGATGTCCTGGACTCTGCCCTTTAAAAGATTATGACTGGGATCCCTGGGTGGCGCAGCGGTTTGGCACCTGCCTTTGGCCCAGGGCGCGATCCTGGAGACCCTGGATCGAATCCCACGTCGGGCTCCCGGTGCATGGAGCCTGCTTCTCCCTCTGCCTATGTCTCTGCCTCTCTCTCTCTCTCTCTCTCTCTCTGTGTGACTATCATAAATAAATAAAAATTTTAAAAAAGAGCACTCTTAATTAAAAAAAAATCTTATAAAAGATTATGACGGAGTCAAATCAAGCTATAAGACAAAACATATTTTAAAAAACATAAGGTGTGCATGAAGAAGTATTAAATTATATGGTATAGACTATGCTTTTCTCAACTTCCGACCACCTAGCCTTAACCTGGAAGCTTTCTTCTAAGAGACTCAGAGGACATATTATCTCATTTACTCTTATTAGCTCCATGTGAAGGGAAGAAATGGCTATTCCTATTTTACAGTTGAAAAACAAAAATGATTTATATCCTAGGGTACTTAGGGAATTGGTGACATCCTATAGAGCTTCTAGCAGTCTTATATTCCTCTCGTGCTCCCTCCCTATCACACACTTTATACTGCTTATTATGAGTTTCTAAAGCACAATTCTGTTACCCTGTTTAAAAACTCAATGAGTTTGCATTCTTATATGAAAAAAGACCCTATCTTTAGCATAGTACACAACGCCCTTCATGATCTTGTCCCTGCCTATTTCTCAAGCCTCTTATCTCACCATGCCCCTCAAGTACAATTTAACCACATTAAACTTTTCTCCTTATCCCAAACATAGTATAGTCTCTAAGTCTCTGACACTTTGCACACATGTAGTCTTGGATGTTGAATGACTTCCATCTCCTCTGACAACCTCTTACCCATCCTTTAAGATCTGGCTGTGGGGCAGCCTAGGTGGCTAAGTGGTTTAGCACAGCCTTCAGCCCAGGGCATGGTCCTGGGGACCCGGGATCCAGTCCCATGTCAGGCTTCCCTGCATGGAGCCTGCTACTCCCTCTGCCTGTGTCTCTGCCTCTCTCTCTCTCTCTCTCTCACTTTGTCTTTCATGAATAAATAAATGAAATCTTAAAAAAAAAAGGATCTGGCTGTGAAGATGGCCCTGAAGTTCCACCTTCCTTTTCCATGCAAAGAAAGTTGATTCTTTTTTTTTTTTTTGTATGCCAGCAGTTTATTCAAACCTCTATCATAGTACTTATCAAACTGGCTTGCAATGATTATTTCCTGTACCTGTCTCCTCCACTAGACTATAAATTCTTTGAGAGCAAGGACTGTATCTCTTATTCATCTTTATATCTTCATTACCTAGCACAGTGCTTAGCTCATGGTAGGCTCTGAAGAAAACATTTTTTTTATTTTAAAAAATTTATAGGAATGATGAATTGTCTAAAGAATGGAGAAAAGGACTCATATTTTTTACCTTGAATAAAAGAAAAATAATGATCAGATTATACATTTACAAATTCAAATGTGATAAACTAGAAAAACTGGAACAGATCATTAAAATTGGGCTGATCAGTACCCAAATCAGGAAACTTTAAGGATCCATGACTCCTTGCTCCCCATCCCCCCCAGAACAAACAAACAAACAAACAAAGCATGGATTTAGGTAGAAGCTGGTCCTGGATCTAGAGACAAGTCATTAGCTTTTTTTAAAATGTGTGATAAAATAGGGAGTTTTGCATTAAATGTATCCAAAAAACAAAGTTAGATGTGGCAATTTTATTTGGTAGACACACTTAAAATTGAAATGACTTGAATCAATTAGCAAAGTGGGTGGATATCACCAGGGTGAAATTTAATATCGAAACAAAGAAGGTAATTCACTGATGTGAAACAAACAAGGAGAATGAAAGATATGCTGTAAGGTCATATTTGAAGTGATTCTGAGTACTGCAGCACAGCTATAGACTCCTGGGAGACTGCACAGACCATCTTGATGGATAGCAACAAGATAAATCTATGAAATAAACACCT
The DNA here is from genome assembly GCF_003254725.2 of Canis lupus dingo. Taxonomy (NCBI): domain Eukaryota; kingdom Metazoa; phylum Chordata; class Mammalia; order Carnivora; family Canidae; genus Canis; species Canis lupus. The sequence continues at coordinate 56,418,940 of NC_064281.1, forward strand.
TAGTTAACTCATGGTCAAGCTTTCAATGTAGAAAGAACCATTTGGTGGTACATTTGTCTTTGTAGTGACAAGCACATGCACAAATAGTGATCGCTGTCAAAAGTGCCATCTTTAAATATTGAAAAGACAGAGATGTAAAAATGGCAGAAAGGAATAATATCAAGATATGTATGTTCAGGCATAGATCAGATCTGTAGTTCCTTTTTTTAAAGTAAGCTCTACACCAAACGTGGGGCTTGAATTCATGACCCTGAGATCAAGAGTCACATGCTCTACTGACTGAGCTGCCATGCACCTGCAAGATCTGTAGTTTTTAAAGTTCTCTTGAGCAGCAGACTTTTTTTTTTTCAAATGAAATTTTATGTGGAATCCCAATATAGGAAACAAACAAAATCAACACTGCACTGGTTAAAGTGTGAGTAGGGGGTGGACACTTTAGGCTCCAGAACCCTATATACTTAGCTACCCCTTTACTTTCTGTAGTTGCCACTGAGGCATTTTAAGGAATCCTGGGATAGATATGTGGAAAGGTTTCTACGTGGAGAGAGAGGTTAGAATACATGACTCAGATTCTTTCTGACTCTGAAAGTCTATATAATATGATAATCCTCTCTCTAATATTCAAGACCAGTCAGGAAATCAGGATTTTATTCCACTTATGGAAGAGTACAGTAGAGGACAATACAAATAACTAAGGGCTTGAGAAATAATCTTAGTGATTACTTATTGGGCACAGGTAACAAGAGGCTTATCTCTTCCTTCCTCCCTCAACATATAAATTTGTATTGAGCACTCACTCTGCTCTATACTCTGGGAATAAAGATGAACAGATAATACAGAGAAGTCTATTCTCAAAGACTTCACTGTGTGTGTGGGGGGGTATGTTGAAGCAGATAAAAAATACAAAAATAAACAAGAAAACAACATATTGTGACAAGTGACATCACAAAAATAACACACAGTAATGTGATAGAGAGTAATAGGGTATGTGTGAAGGTTACTTCAGATAGGTTGGTCAGGAAAGATTCTCTGAGTAGGTGATATTTAGACAAAGACCTGAAAAGTGAAAAGAAACTCACCTATACTGAGATGGAGAAGTCTTCCAGGCAGAGAGAACAGCATTGCAAAAGCTCTGAGGCAGGAAAGAACTTCCTTGGCCTATTTGAGAAGCTGAAAGGCCAGTGTGGCTGGAACACAGTTAATGAAGGAGAGTGGTACAAGATGAGTTCTGATGGGACCAAACCACAGGGGCCATCACAAGGAGTTTGGACTGTATTTCAGTGAGTCAGGAAGTCTTTGGAGGATTTTGAGCAGAGTAGGGGTAGGATTGATTTAAACTATTGTTTATTCTACAAAGGGATGTTGTATAAGTGATCATTAGTGCAAGGAAAATGATCTAAATTTCATCAGGAGAAATTTGGTAACACAGAGGAAATTTGGAAGAATTGTTGCCAAGAGAGGTTGAAGAATTTTATTTTATGGCATAAAGCTAATTTCTTGGCGTGATCTAACAAGCAGCCAGAAAGATAATTTCTTTAGCCTTCTTACAGCTGTCACCTTTGACAATTTATCCTTGGTGTCACAGTCACTGGGAGAGCTGAGGCTTATATTTAAATGCTCTCAATGCTCCTTTCACTAAATTAATTGCTTCTAAATTGCTTACAGCGAAGCAGCAAAAGATGGCAAAAGGCAGAAATACAGTACTTCATTTTTTAAAGACTCTTGAAAATGTGATTTTTTTCTGTAAGAACCTACCTTAGTACTTACTTATGAGTTAGCTTATCGGCCAGTTTCCTCCTGGCACCAGAACCTCAAATCCCAATGATAGTCAGTCTGACCACCTGTTTTTTTTTTTTTTTTTTTTTTTTTGTTCCCAAAGCTAAGGTGGTAAAGTGCTATTGGAACCAACCATGTAACTGCAGATGTACACCATTACACATTTATGGTTCCCAATCACAGGTGGACCTTCAAGGCTGCTCAGTAATCATTTACTTTTCTCTAGCTCTTTCTTTCTCACTCCTTACAATGGATGCTACAAACTCACTAATTGACTCTAATTTTGAAACAAGTTCTACTGTGGGTAAAATGCTATCAAATAGCCTCACGTACTAGAGAAATTGTTGAAAGGAAGAGTCCATGTGTGTGGCAAACTTCATTGTTGTTTTATTTCAAGAAACTGCCCAACCTTCAGTAGCCACCACTCTGATCAGTCAGCAGCCATCAACACTGAGGCAAAACCCTCCACTGGCAAAAAAGATTATGACTTACTGAAAGCTCAGATAGTGGTTAGAAATTTTTAGCAATAAAGTATTTTAAAATTAAATATATACGTTATTTTTGGATATAATTTGTTATTGCAAACTTGGAAGACTACATTTTATATGCACTGGAAAACCAAAAGAATTCATTTGACTCACTTTATTGTGATACTTGCATTATTGCAGTGGTCTAAAACTGAACCCACAATACCTCCAAGGTATGCCTGTATATGATTTGGAAATGTTTTCTCTCATTCTATTGGCTGTCTTTTCACTTTCTTGATGGTGTTCTTTGAAGTCCCAGAGAATTTAATCTTGATGAAGTCCAATTTCTTTATTTTTTTCTTTTGTTGCTTGTGTTTTTGGTGATATATCTAAGAAGACTTTGCCTAAGCCAAGGTTATCATGATTTACTCCAATGCTTTCTTCTAAGAGTTTTATAGTTTTAGCTCTTACCTTTAGGTCTATGATCTATTTTATACTGCTATGTATGGTATAAAGTAGAGGTCCAGATTCATTCTTTTGCATGTGCATCCAGTTGTCCCAGTACCATTTGTTGAAAAAACTATTCTTTCCTTAGTGAACTGTCTTAGTACCTTTGTCAAAAATCAATTGACCATAAATGTGAGGGTTTATTTCTGGACTCCCAATGTTATTCCACTGATCTATATGTCTATGTTTATGCCAGCACCACACTGTCTCGATTACAGTGTGAGTCCTCCAACTTTGTTGTTTTTCAAGGTTGTTTTGGCTTTCTGTAGGTCTCCTGCATTTCCATATGTATTTTAGGATCAGCTTGTCAATTTCTACAAAAATCCAGCTATGATTTTGGTAGGGTTTGTACTGAATCTGTATATCAACTTGGCAGTATTGTCTTAACAATATTAATTTTTCTGATCAATGAACATGGGATTCCACTATACATTATTTATATGATTGACAGTTATACGGAACTAATGTATAAAAGGCAATTTTTAAATGTGAGCTCAAATGAATATTTTTTGCAGCTTTATTAAGGTATAATTTAGATACCATAAAATTTACCCAAATTAACTATATAATTCAATGATTTTTAATAAATTTACTGAGTTAGACAGCCATCACTATAATCTAGTTTTAGAACATTTTTATCCCTCCAGTAAGATTCCTCATACCTGTTACAGTTAATCCCTATTCTTACACCCAGAACCAGGCAACTACTAATCAACTCTCTGTATAGATTTGTCTTTCTGAACATTTCACATAAATGGAATTATACATTATATGTTTTGTTCTATCTGGTTTCTTAGCATAATTTTTTCTTTTTTTAAAGCTTTATTTATTTTGAGAGAGAGAGCATGAGCAGGGGGAGGGGCAGAGGGAGAGAGAATTTCTAGCAGACTCCCTGCTGAGTATGGAGCCCCATGTGAGGTTCAATCTCAGAACCCTGAGATCATGACCTGAGCTGAAACTAAGAGTTGGATGCTCAACTGACTGGGCCACACAGATGCCCCTACTTAAGATAATTTTTAAAATTAATAGAATTTTCTAGGACAGTTTTAGATTTACAGAAAAACTGAACAGATAGAACAGAGAGTTCCCATATACCCTCTCCCCACCTCACAGTTTTCCCTATTAATATCTTGCCTGGCACACTTGTTGCAATGCTGATATATTATTATTAAAGTCCATAGCTTACATTAGGGTTCACTCTTAGTGTTGTATGTGTTTTGACAAATGTATGATATCATGTATCCACAATTACAGAATCATACAGAATAGTTTCACCACTCTAAAAAAACCCATGTGTTCTGCCTAATTATTCTTCCCCTCCTCTCTAAGCCCCTGGTAATCACTAATCTTTTTTTACTGTCTCTAAGTTTTGCCTTTTTCAGAATGTCATATGATTGAAATTATACAGTATGTAGTCTTTTCAGATTGGCTTCTTTCACTTAGAAACATGCATTTAAAATTTCTCCATTTCTTTTAGTGGCTTGATAGCTCAATTTTTAAAATTTCAGCTTCACTGAGGTATAACTGACATATAAAATTGTAATATATTTAAAGTAGACATTGTGGTGATTGGATACACATATACATTGTGAACAGAGTGCCCCCACCAAATTGATTAACACATCTATCACATTACATATTTATCTTTTTTTGATGAGAATATTTAAGTTTTAACCTCTTAGCTAAGCTCAATATTATAGGATAGATTGTTTTTTTACTGCTCAATAATATTCCATTGTTTAGATATAAGTTTACTTATCCAATTACCATTGATGGACATCTTGGTTGCTTCTAAATTTTGGCAGTTATGAAAAAAAGCTGCTATAAACATTTGTGTGCAGGTTTTTGCATTGACATCAGTTTTCAACTCAATTGAATAAATACCTATGAGCATGGCTGCTGAGCATAATATTGTTGAGGCTCATTCATGTTGTGGCAAGTATCAGTACTTCATTCCTTTTTGAATCCTTGAATAGTATTCCATTACATGGATATGCCACATTTTGTTTATCCATGCACTAGTTGATGGAAATTTGGGTTGTTCTCACTCTCTGGTTATTATGAATAACCAAATAGAATAAAACAGAATAGACAACTAAGTAGGGATCCCTGGGTGGCGCAGCGGTTTGGCACCTGCCTTTGGCCCAGGGCGCGATCCTGGAGACCCGGGATCGAATCCCACGTCGGGCTCCCAGTGCATGGAGCCTGCTTCTCCCTCTGCCTGTGTCTCTGCCTCTCTCTCTCTGTGTGACTATCATAAAATATAAATAAATAAATTTAAAAAAAAAAAAAAAAAAAAAAACAGAATAGACATGCTATGAACATTTATGTCCAAGTCTTCATGTAGATATGTTTTCATTTCTATTGGGAGTGGACTGGTGGGATGTATGATAAATTTATGTTTAACTTCTTAAGAAACTGTTAAACTGTCCTCCAAAGTGTCCGTACCACTCTATATTCCCACCAGAAACATATAAAGGTTCCTGTTTCTGGACATCCTTGCAAACATTACCATCTATCTTTTTTATTATAGCCATTCTAGTGGGTGTGTAATGGTATCTCATTGTGGTTCTAATTTGCATTTCCCTATGATTAATGATATTGAGCATTTTCTCACATGCTTATTAACTATTCATATATTTTCTTTGGTAAAATGTCTACCTAAATCCCTTCCCATTTTTATTAATTTAAAAAATTTTTTTATCGGAGTTCAATTTGCCAACATATAGCATAACACCCAGTGCTCATCCTGCCAAGTGTCCCCCTCAGTGCCCATCACCCAGCCTTCCCATTTTTGAATTGGGTTGTCTGTGTTCTTATCATTCAATTTTAAGAATTGTATATTCTGGATACAAGTCCTTTATCAGATATGTAATTTGTAAATATTTTCTCCCAGTTTATGAATTGTCTTTTTATTTTCATAATGATGTCTCTTAAAGTATAAACGTTTTTAATTTTGATGAGGTCCAGTTTGTCAACTTTTCTGTTGTTTTATGGATCATGCTTTTGTTGTTGTACCCAAGAAATTATTGCTTTATCAAAGTCTCAAAGGTTTTCTCCTACATTTTCTTCTGTAAGTTTTATAGTTTTAGCTCTTATCCATTTTTAGATAACTTTTGTGTATTGTATGAGATAAGGGTCCAATTTTATCTTTTTGCATGTATATATCCAATTGTCCCAGCACCACTTGTTGAATCTCACCATATAGTTTCAAAGGCTTTAAAAAGAAGTGTTTTTCTAACTTTGATTTTGAAAACTTTCAAGCCTACAGAAGAGTTAGAAGAGTAGTACAAGTAGTCACACATCTTACACTTAGATTCACAAATAGTTACTAATTTCCCATTATTTGTTCTCTCTGGACATATACACATATACATTTTGCTGAGTCAATTGAAAGTAAGCTGCAAATATGAGGACACTTCATTCCTAAATACTTCAGCATGCATCTCCTAAGATAAAGAAGTCTTCTACATTGCCACACCTAAGAAATCAATATTAACTTAATAATCATCTAATATACAGTATAAATTCAAATTTATTAGGTTATTCCAAAAATGTCTTTCATATATGTTTATGATCTCCACCCCCTCAATTCAGAATCCATTCAAGGTTGGCACATTATTTGATTGCCAGAACTGGGTTCTTTTTCAATCTTAGAACAATTCTTCTACCTTCTTTTGTTTTTCATGATAGTGGGTTTTTGAAGAATCCAGGCCAGTTGACTTGCTGGAAGTCTCACACTCTAGGCTTATCTAATTGTTATTTTTATATTTAGATTCAGGTTAAACAAATTTGGCAAGAATACTTCATAAATGGTGCTCTGTACTTCTTATTACATCAGAAGGCACAATGTTAGGTTGTCCTGGTATTGACAATGCTAGGTTTAATCACTTGTTTAACCTAGTGACTGCCAGATTTTCCCATTGTAAATGGACATTTCCCCATTAGTAATTTAGCAAGGAACCTGTGGGGTGATAATTTGAGACTATGTGAATATCCTGTTCCCCAAGAACTTTTTACTCAATGATTTTAACATACATTTGATAATTTTTGTCAAAATCAATTATTGTATTAGAAGCTGCAAAATAGTGATTTGCTATTCTATCCTCTTTTTATATTTATTAGCTCATATTCTGCTAGAAAAAAGATCTTTCTCCCTTTCCCCCTCTCTTTCTCTACTGAATATCATTATGGACTAAATGGATTATTATGATTATTGCTGATGCTATAATCCATTTCCATGAAGTTTACAACTTCAAAAAAGTACATATTTCCTAGCTCATTCTACAGAAAAAGTCTAACAGCAATGTGCATCAGTAGCAATGAGAATATCTAGTGCTTACACTGTGGTAATGAAATACTATTTCCTACTAATAGGAACCACGGCTTTTAAAAGAAATGGCTGATTCTAGGCCTGGAGTAGGGAAAGATCAAGGTGAACTGGGGAAATTTCATTCACTGGAAAGCAAAGGTGCATTAAAGAAGTGATGAGATTAGAAACGACAAATACCCACCATTTGCTTCGACGTGGATGGAACTGGAGGGTATTATGCTGAGTGAAATAAGTCAATTGGAGAAGGACAAACATTATATGGTTTCATTCATTTGGGGAATAGAAAAAATAGTGAAAGGGAATAAAGGGGAAAGGAGAAAAAAATAAGTGGGAAATATCAGAAAGGGAGACAGAAAATGAAAGACTCCTAACTCTGGGAAACGAACTAGAGGTGGTGGAAGAGGAGGTGGGTGGGGGGTAGGGGTGACTGGGTGGCGGGCACTGAGGTGGGCACTTGACGGGATGAGCACTGGGTGTTATTCTGTATGTTGACAAATTGAACACCAATAAAAAAGAAATTTATTTTAAAAAAAAGAAGTGATGGGATCCAATAAAAAAAAAATACATAGGTTCTGGCTTGGAGGAGATCTCACTGGCCAAATTTGGGATAATTTGAGCATTAAGAAGGGGGACTCCTGGGTAGCTCAGTCAGTTAAGTGCCTTAGGCTCAGGTCATGATTTCAGGGTCCTGGGGTTGGGCTCCCCGCTCAACAGGGAGTCTGCTCTTTCCTCTTCCTTTGCTCCTCTCCCTGCATGTGCTCTTCCTCATTTTCAAATAAATATATTTTCTAAAAGTAGGCTCCATGCCCAATATGGAATCCAATGTGGTGCTTGGACCTGAGCTGAAATCAAGAGTCGGATGCTTAACTGACTGAGACATCCAGGTGCCCCCTGGTGATAACTTTAAAACAAAAGAAAGAACTGAGGCATGTTTACCAGTATCGAATATTGGTCAAGATGAAGATTAAAAATTACTTGTCTCTGGTGAACCTGGTAAAAGGAGTTCCAGTGGAACAGACAGTTGTGGAGTAAATGGGAAAGAAAAAAAATGGAGAAATCAAGCAATTTTATGGAAACTGGAAAGAAATAGTGGGTTGAGGGAGGTATAGTCAAGGGAAGTTTAATTTAGGGAGGTTGGGAAGAAATACCCAACAAAGATAACATCATAAACTTTTAAATTTCTTATGTTTGAATAATCTTTAAAGTTCACAATATACAAGCACATGGATGTCCTTGAAACAACCCTTAGGGTTGGTATTACTATCACTCTCATTGTATATATGGGGAACTTGAGGCTTGAAAAGATGAAGTGTTTTGCCCCATATGTCATGGAGAGTGAGCCATATTTGTGTGTGCCTGCTGGGTTCCATCCACTAGTGAAGCCCTAAAAATACCAAGATAGATAAAATGTGGCCACTAACACATATACCCCGACCCTTCTCCAATCTAGGTCTTCCTCTCCCATGGTTTTAGGTTCTTTCATTTTCAGCTTGTCCTAGGCAGGCCGTGCTAAGCCATGAAACTTGTTTGTCCTTGCTTGGGATAAGAGAAGAAAGGCTAGCAAGAGAGGGCAAGTAATTATTAATAACAATGAAGTTGAATATGTTGAGGACTGAGAAGGGTCTGTTGGATTTGGCGATCAGATGGTTACTTGCATATTTTCAGTGGTGTCAGAAGAGCAAACTGAGGAGCAAATGAATGATGAGAAACTAAAAGTGATAGAGAGAGAGAGAGAGAGAGAGAGAGAGAGAAAGGGAGCTATCAATGAGGCCTAGTACAATATGGGTAATTTTAAAAACACTTCTATTTTTGGGGTGCCTGGGTGGCTAGTGCCAGTGGTGTGTCAAAGCCAGCTAGGGAATGGTGATTAGTAAATATTCAGGAATTTTGCAAGCTCTTGAGAGTATTTATATCATCAAAATTAGAAAATGCTACAAATTTAGGGCTTTATTCTTTCAGAGATCTGGGTTACCAGCATATTACTTGTTACTGTTTCTATAAAATGACACATGTTCAGCAAAATATATTCAACTATTTAAACTTAACAAAAAGTGCAATGACCTGAAATCTCACTACAGAGAAAAAAAAAATCAAAAACACTGTTTGCTAGGAGGCAAAGTCTTATTTAATGGAAAAATATTACACTAGTGCTTTATAACCTGCCATAATGTGCCATGGCCATCTTTCCATGTCAATTAAGTATAGAGCTATGTCATAATTTTTAATAGCTGTATAGTATTCCATTGTGTGTATCTGCCATAACTATTTTATTATTGAAAATTTAGGTTGTTTTTGCTATCATGATGCTGAGACCAACACTGTTACATGTATTTTTAAAATGCATTTGTATAATTTTCTATCTCTTTTGGGGTAAATTCTCAGAAGACTGCTGTCTCATAAGATATGCTTATTTTTCATTTTGATATATATTGCTTAACTCTCCTCTGCAAAGTCCAAAAAATTTACATTCCCACCAGTAAGTATAGGAGAGTGCCTGTTTTCTCACAGCCTTGGTAACATTGCGTCAATTTTTTAAATCTTTGCCTATCTCACAGATAAGCAACAAAAACACATGATTTTTTTGTTCATGTCCTTGATTATCAGTGAAAATGAACTTCTTATAATAAATGTTTATTGCTCATTTGTCTTTTGATAACTGCCTTTTCTTTTTCTAAAAGATTTTATCTATTTATTTGACAGAAAGAGAGAGAGAAAAGACAAGCAGGGGGAGTGGCAGGCAGAGTGAGAGGAAGAAGCAGGCTTCCTGCTGAGCAGAGAGCCTGGTAGGGGGCTGGATCCCAGGACCCTGGAATCATGACATGAGCCGAAGGCAGATGCTTAACTGACTGAGCCACCCAGGTGCCCCAGATAACTACCTTTTCATGGCCTTTCCCCATTTTTCTAATGTGGAAGACTTTTGCTTTTTTGCCTTTTCCTTAAAACAGATTCCTTGCTTAGATTCCCGTACATTACATGTGACCCTTGAACAGCATGGGTTTGAACTATGTGGGTCTACTTATACACATATTTTAAAAATAAGTATAGTATAACAAATATATTTTATCTTCCTTATGATTTTCTTAGCCACATTTTCTTTTCTCTACCTTACTTTATTATAAGAATACAGTATAATATGCAAACAATACATAAAATATGTGTTAATCAACTGTTTATATTATCAGTAAGGCTTTGGTCAACAGTTGGCTATTAGTAGTTAAGTTTTAGGGAAGTCAAAAGTTTTATGTGACACCTGAAACTAACCTAACATCCTATGTCAAATATACTAAAAAAAATTATATGTAGATATTTGACTGTGCAGTGGGTGAGTGCCCCTAACCTTCACATTGTTCAATGGTCAACTATACTTCTTTCTGGGTCCTCAATTGCCAGTTCTTTCTCTGGTTTCTCCCCCTCTTTTTGCCCCTTAAATGTTGATGCCCTCTTCTCTTCTGCTCCATTCACTTTTCTCCAGTGATCTCACTCACTCCTGTGATCTTAAAATCTCTAACACCATGAACAATCTCAATAGAAATAGTGATACTGGGATGCCTGTGTGGCTCAGTGGTTGGGCGTCTGCCTTTGGCTCAGGGTGTGATCCCGGGGTTCCGGGATCGAGTTTCATACCGGGCTTCCTGCGTGGAGCCTGCTTCTCCCTCTACCTGTGTCTCTGCCTCTCTCTGTGTTTCTCATGAATAAATAAATAAAATCTTTTAAAAAAGAAATAGTGATATTAATAATTGCAAACATTTATTGAGTGCTAGGTACTGTAATTAGTACTTATATGGAATAGCTCAGTTATTCCTCACAGGAAACATGTAAGGCAGGCACTAGCATGAAGCTCCATCTTACAGAGGAGGAAACAGAGTGAGGAAAAGTTTAATTGGCTTGTTCAAAGTCACAAAGTTAGTAGGTAGAGAGCTGAGACTGAACTCAAGTCTTGTCTTGATGTCAACTATATTTATTCCATCCCATGACTGTATGCTGTATCCTATCAACGTTAGAGGCTGTCAAACTATGGCCCACAGGCCAAATCCAGCCTGATGTGTTTTTGTTATTTAAGTTTTACTGGAACACAGCCATACCCATTCATTTAAATACTGTCTATGGCAGCTCTGAGGCAACAAGAGCAAAGTTAAATACGAATGGATAGAGAGCTCATGACCTGCAAAGTCTAAAATATTTACTATCTGGACCATTACAGAAAAGTTGATCTAATTCTGATGTATACACAGATAATTCCAAAAATCTACATCTTCATCACTGACCTATCTTCTGAACTCTTGATCTGCTTACCAATTGGACACTTCTGACCCATAAGTACTTCAATCTCCACATTCTCAAAACTGGACTCTAAGGCACCAGTTCCTGCCATTCCTGGCCACGTACTCTACACCCAGGGATGTGACTGCATATTGCATTCCTTACTTTTATAACCCATGGTAGACATTACTAATTGATCACATTACTCTTTCCCATTAAGCCCAGAAAGGGTTTCAGAATATTTCTTAACACAGCCCTTTACGAAGGCCTGGCATGAGATTGGCAGTGGGAGGTACAAAGAAGGGATTGGAGTAAAAAACCAATTTGGGTATAGAAATGATGGAGGAGTGTTTTTCTAGCTTTTGTCTGAGTAGATGGTGATATCTTTGATTGGTAGCTACTACCAGTCAAATGGAGTTAACACATGACATAAAAGCTATTTGCCATCCCTATAGCAGAGCCACACCCATCTTCTCACTGGTTGTGGAATCTGATCAAGCTCTTTCACAATTTCCATGTACCTGCACATGATTCTTTACTCCAGAATGACATTCTCCTCTTTGGCAATTCCTTCTTTTATGTCTGACAGTCAGCTCAAAGGTCACTACTATGAAGCCTTTCCCCCACATGGATTAGTCATTTCTACATGGTGTCCCCACCAGTTCAGAACTCCACTGCAGAACCAATACATGATATATACAGTATACTGTATCTGTCTTTCATAGAATGGTCTAACCCACTAAACTGAGAGCTTTCTAAAAACATGGCACAGATCTTTTCTTTGTGTCCCTGAGATCTAGCAGTATCCAGAACATAGCAGAATGTCAGTATGTTAAATTGAAAGGAGGTTAAAATCCGCAGGTATCACCGTCTAGCCATACCAAAGCTTGATACATAGTTCTTGACTCCAGTGCTGTTTTTGCACTTCTCACTGCCAATCCTGGGTCAGGCCTTCATTATTTAAAGACTCCAGATTATTGCCACAATTTCCCTACCTTTAGACTTGGCTCCTCACATCATTCCCCTATGTTAATTACCTCATTCAACAAATATCTATGAGTGTATACTAGATGCTCTTTGTTCTAGGCACTGAGACAAAATCCTTGTCCTCATGGAGCTTGTATTCTAGGATAGGGAAACACAACCATCAGAATGATCCACTTGTATAGAGCTCTGACCATGTCATTTTCCTTAAAACCTTCAGTGGCTCTTTGTTGTTTATAGTCCAAACTATCTAAACATGGCACACAAAGCCTTCCATGACCCAGCCCTTATATACTCTAATTTCATCTTTGTATTCTGTACTCTACCAATACTGAAATGCATACACCATGTTTTTGTTCCTGCCTCCTTGACTTTGATTTTGCTGTCCCCTTTACCTGGAATGTCCTTTCCTCTCCTTTCCTCCTCCTTTTTTTTTTTTAAACACCGTTAACTCTCATTTCTTCTTCAAGATTTAGCTGAGATAATAGCACTTAATTTAGAAGGCCTTCCCTCTTCTCCCTCAGGTTAACTTCCTTCTTGTCAATGTTCCTATAACAACATTCTGTGCAGACCTCTATTGCTGTGTTTCCACATTGCTTTACCATTGTTAGCTTCTACCTCTGTTTTCCCAATGAGGTGGGGCTCTTGGAGGGAAGAGACTGTCTTATTGATCTTTGTAATCCCAGGCATCTCCTCTAGTATAACACATATAGGCACTCAATAAATATTTGTTGAATTAAGAACTGTTATTTTGACATGCCATTCTAGTTTATGCACAGGCACTACTGCATTCCAGACTTTTATAATTAACTACTTACTAGACATCTATCAGGTAAAAATCCCATGACAAACAATGAACTTACCATCACCCTGAAACCTACTCTTCCTCCTGTATTCCTATCATCATTTTTTCAAACTAGCAACCTTAGTGTCAGTTTTGATTATTCTGTCTTCCTCTCCCTGATAATTTTACTTTGTAAATCCTCCCTTTGGCCCCTCTTTCCTGTTTCCTCTGCCACTGCCCTCATTATCACTGCCCTGGCTGACTGCACCAGCCTTCTAGCCAGTCTTTCTGCCTCTAGTCTCACCCCTTGGATTTAATCCTCCACACTGCGGCCAGAGTTATTTTTGTCAAAGAAAAATCTGATTGTGTCACTTCCCTGGTTAATGATCTTTTCTGGCTCCCTACTGCCTTCAGGATAAAGTCCAAACACTTTAGTACAGTACATAAGGTCCTTAAGGATCTGGCCTCATCTAAGTTTCCAGCCCCATCTCCTGCCACTTGCCCATACAAACTTTCTGCTGCAGCCATACTGAACTCTTGACAAGTCTTGTCACAATTCTTATTCTCTCATGCCTTCCTACCTTCACATGTGCAGCTTCCCTTTCCTTATTCTTCTCCCTTGCATCTGCCTGGCTTCTAATTTTTTGCCCTTCAAGACTCAGATCAAGCATCACAACAGCCTCAATATTAAAAAAAATCCTGCTCTGAACATAGTACCTCCTCACACCCCTACTGAGCTTAGTGTCTTTGTTTATGTGCTCTCCAAGTACTCTGTGCCTATTACAGCCATTAATCACATGTCAGAATGTTAGTTTATTTGTCAGTATATCCCAGTTGACTACAAGCTTCTTGAAGTCAGAAACAGTGTCACTGTGATTTATCTCTGTATCTCCAGTGCCTACCATCTTTGCTTCAAACACAATAAAAATCCAACAACCAAAACAAATGTTTAAATAAGTGAGTGCCTTCTTGACTTGGCAAATGCTGATCCCTTTGCCTGGCATATTCTGCCTGGTAAATTCCTGGGTCACTATTATATCCCTAGCACACAGCAGAATACCTGATGTGTAGTAGGTACTCATTAATACTGACTGACTGAATGAGACCAAGCTCAAATACTACCCTCCTGACCTCTTAACAGCCCTATGTGTAGCTGATTGGTCTCCACTCTCAGCTCCTTCTCCTGGAATACTTGTCACATTGCACACGTGACTGCTTCCCTGCTAGATTGTGAGCTCCTTGAGGACAGAATTTTGTCCTACTCATCATCTCTGTATCTCCAGTCCCTTGAACAGTGGGAGGCATATAGATGTTCAGAGACCATTCATTGAATGAATAAATGGATGAATAAGAAGATTCAGGGAAGCCTTTAGAAATATCTGAATGGCTCTTCGAGACTGTGCATTCCAGGAAGTACATTATTTTGTATGGCTGCAGGAGGCAGGATGGCTAGGAAGAGCAAGGGCATTATTTCAGTTCAACAGAAGAAAGACTTTTTGTTAACTTTTTAGAATGGCTTGAAGATCAAATGGGCTGCCCCTGGGAAAAGTGACCTCCCTGTGACAAGAGGTATACAATCAGAAGTTGGAGAATGCTAGGCAGTGATATTGGAGAAAGAATCTCAACAGTAGATAGGAACGTAAAGGTGGGGTGATGGTTGGAGGTAATGGTGGTGGTGGTACTAGATGACCTTTGGGGTTCCTTCTAGATGGCTCATCCATTAACCTGCACCCCTAAGAGGTGCCTATAGATTGGGTCATGGCTTCTCTGCCAACCAGAGCCTTCTTACCTGGCCTAGGCACACAGCTGCTCATTATTTCTGCTCAGGGGCAGGACTACTTTACTTCTGTCCTTACTTTTAATTTAATAACTAGCAAGATATCTGGCACACAGTAAGAGCTCAACAACTGATTGTATCAGACTATCCAGATGTCAAAGACACTTTCCCCTGACTAAATATATATCTTGTGAATGAAGTTAATTTAAATTCTACTATGTGACAGGGTGTGGCTCATATAATCCATTAATTATTTACTGTGTATCTGTTATATACAAGCAAGGCCACATGCTGAGCACTGTGAAAGAGAAAGCAAAATGGACCTCTCTCTCCCAGGAATTTACATTGTAGGAGAGAGAAGCTATGAATACAGTAAATATAGCAGAGCTATAAAGTGCTTAGCACGGTGCCTGCTATTTAGTAGATACTCATGGAAGATTGAATAGCAGCCCCCAAAGATGTCCATGTCTTAATCCTCAGAACCTGTGAATGTTACATTTTATGGCATAAGAGACACTGCAGATGTAATTAAATCAAGGATCTTGAAATGGGGACATTATCCTGGATTATTTGGGTGTGCCCTTAATGTAATCATAAGCGCTCCTTAGAAGAGGAAAGCAAAGGGAGCTTTGACACAGAAAAGAAGGTCACATAATAGAAGTAGAGTCACAGAGAAAAACTACATTGCTGGCTTTGAAGTTCGGGGAAGGGGCCATGAGCAAAGAATACAGCTCCAGACACTGGATAAGGCAAGGAAACAGAGTTTCCCTTAGAGCCTCTGGAGAGAGTGCAGCCCTGCTGACACCTTGATTTTAGTCCCTTAAGATTAATTTCAGACTTCTGGCCTCCAGAACTATAAGGGAATAAATCCCTGTTGTTTAAAGCCACTATTAAATTTGTGGTCATGTTATAGCAGCAATAGAAAACTAATACAGCACTTAATATTTGTGAATAAGTGGATTCTGAAAAAAAGTTCCATAAAAGAGGTAAAGATATAGGGATTCCCTTGAGTGGAAGAGAGCCTATAAAGCTTTACAAGTGTTCCAAGGAGCCACAACTCGCTTTTCCCTTGACTAGGCTAGCTTGGGGATTATTTGTGCACTTTATTGCTTGCCCACCATGGTGCTGGTAGCTCTTAGTCTCCTGTGCCACTTTGGAAATCTACTCGGGGGTCACTTCTAGGGCCCTCATGTTGCCTGAAATGCTATGTATGCCAGGTAGTGCTAACACCTGAAGGTAGGAACCAGTTTATTTTTCACTGAATTGTCATAGCAATTACAATTTGCTTTAAATTACTGAGCTCTCAATTAGGTTGTTCTATGTTATCTTCTAGTTGCATCAAACATCTGAGTCTTATCTCTTCAATTACAGAAGATGCTTAAGGGCAGGGACCATGGTTTATATATATTTTTGGATTTGCTATGATACTAGACATTCCATAGGGACTCAGGAAATGATCATTGCTGACACTAAAGAAGCTGGGTAGGGGGAGAAGTGTTATCTTATGCTTCCTTTCCCAGACCACAACCAGCAAGCTGACTCAATTAGATATCAGATATCTACTTGTCTGTCTCTCTGTCCATCCACTCATCAGTCAAATGTTATTGTACAATGAGCCAAGCAACATATACTTGGTACATTCAGTGGATACAGAAGTAAACACTTGGTTTTGTTACTGAAGCCTTGGCTGACAAAGACTGCTAAGCTAACATAACACAATATGCTAATTACAAAACCAAATACTATTAAAACAAAGGCAAGAGCAATTAATTCTGTCTATGAGAGTCAGGAAGAATTCTAGGAAGGTAAAAATTAAGCTGTACCTTGACGGGGTAGCTTTCCAGGAAGAGAAGAGGTATAAAGAGCATTCTAGACAGAGGGAGCACATGAGAAGTCACAGACAACTGTGAAATGAAGAATTGGCTAGAGCAGGGAATGACAGATGATGAGGCTAGAAACACAGGCTAAGGCCAGCCTTTTAAGGCCATCCTGGGGAGTGTCTGGACTTGAATTTTATATGTGAAGGGTAACCAATGGATCTGATTTCTACTTCATGTGAAAAGCATCCCCCAATAGAAAATTTGCACTGCAAAGAGGATGTTTTAAGTGTGAAATCACTATATAAAATCTATACTATTTAAAAAAGTAAAACAATAATCAGAATCTTTATGAAAAGTGTAAGTTTGGAGGGGTCTCTGAGTTAATTCTGGTTTCCCTATCCTTTCCTTCCACTGAAGAGAAAACAGAATATTGATTATTCAAGAAAAAATTATTTTCTGATCACTAAAATGTATATTTATATTGTAAGACCCAGAGTTTTTAAAAATTGCTTTAGCTTATTTTTTAATTTAATTTTTTAAAAGATTTTATTTATTTGGTAGAGAGAGAGGGAGTACAAGCAGGGAGAGTAGCAAGGGGAGATGAAGCAGGCTCTTTACTGAGCAGGAAGCCTGATGTGGGGCCTGATCCCATGACCTTGGGATAATGACCTAAACCAACCAGGTGCCCCCATTTATTTACTTACTTATTTTTGCTTTAGCTTTTAATTTTTTTATTAAAATTTTTTTATTTGAGTATAGTTATCACACAATGTTACATTAGTTTCAGGTGTACAACATAGTGATTCAACATCTCTACATCATGCTATGGTCACCACAAGTATATCTACCCTCTGTCACCATACAACACAACTACAGTATCATTGACTATATTCCTTATGCTGTGCTTTTATTCCTGTGACTTATTCATTCTATAACTTAGAGCCTGTATCTCTCTCTCTTGTTCACTTTTTTACCCAACCCTCCAATCTACTCCCCTCCCTTCCCCTCTGGCAACCATCAGTTCTCTGTATTTATGGTCTGATTCTGCTTATTTTTTTAGATTCCATACTAGTGAAATCACACGGTATTTGTCTTCCTCAATCTTACTTATTTCACCCAGAATTGTGTTTATTATTATTTTTCTCCTCCTCCTTTTAAAAATAGCTTTAATGAGCTATATCACATGTCATAAAATTCGCCTATTTAAGGAGTATAATTCAATGGCTTTTAGTAATGTTCACAGAGTTGTGTGTATCCATCACCACAGGCAATTTTAGAACATTTTTATCACCTTTAAAAGAAACCCTATGCTCATTAGCAGTCACTACACCTCATTTTTCCTGAAAGCTCCTGGGCCTGGGCAGCCACTAATCTACTTCTGTCTCTACAGATATATCTACTACTCTGGATATTTTGTACAAATGGAATATACAATATGTAGTCTTTGTGACTACTAGCTTCTTAGCATAAGGTTTTCAAGGTTCATCCATGTTGTAGCCTATCTCAGTATTTCCTTCCTTTTTATTATCAAACAATATCCCATTATATGGATATACTACATTTTGCATTCATCAGGTAATGGACATTTGGTTTTTTTTTCCTATCTTTTGGCTATAGTGAATGATGCTTCAATGGACATTAGCATAAAAATTTTTGTGTGGACATATATTTTTTATTCTCTCAGGTATATACCTAGCAGTAGAAGTTCTGGGTCATAATTCTTTTTATTTCTATGTTTAGCTATGTAGAACTACCAAACTGTTTTCTGAAGTAACTGTACCATTTTATATTCCCACCAGCAATGTATAAGGGTTCCAATCTCTCCATAGCTTCTTAAATATTTGTATAGTCTTTTTTAAAATGACATCCTAGTGGGTATAAAGTGGTATCTAACTGCAGATTTGCTTTGTTTCCCTAATGAATAATGATATTGAACATCTTTTAATGGCTTTATTGGCCATTTGTATATCTTCTTTCAAGAAATGTCTACTCAAATTGTTTGTATGTTTTTCTATTTGTTTATTGTTCTTTTTGATTGTTAAATTATAAGAGTTTTACATAAAATCTGGATACAAGATTTCTTATCAGATATAGGACTTGAAAATATTTTCTCATACTCAATGGGCTGTCCTTCTGCTTACTTGAAGATATTACTTGCAGAACAATTGTTTTTACTTTTGATGAAGTCCAATTCATTTTTTCTTTTGTCATTTGTGCTTTTGGTGCTGCATCCTAAGGAGCTACTGCCTAATCAAAGGTCACAAGGATTACTCCTAAGTTTTCTTCTAAGGGGTTTATCTCTTACATTTAGGTCTTTGATCCATTTTGAGTTAATTTTTATGTATGTATGAGATAAAGTTCCAACTCTATTCTATGCATGTGGATATTCAGTTATCCCAGAACCGCTCATTGAAGAGGCTAATCTTGAATGGTCTTGGCATCCTTGTCAAAAATCAATTGGCCATGGATGTATGGATTTATTTCTGAACTCTCAATTTTCATTGATCTGTATGTCTTTCCTTATGCCCATTACAGACTCTTGATTACTGCAGCTTTGTACTAAGTTTCAAAATTGGGAAGTGTGAATCCTTTTTGTTCTCCTTTTACAGGATTGTTTTGGTTATTTTGGGTCCCTTGTAATTCCATATGAATTTTAGGATCATCATGTTAATTTCTACAGAAAAAGCCAAGGCCCAGATGATTTCATCAGTGAATTCTACCAAACATATAAGGAATAAGTAATACCAATTATCTAGAATGTCTTTCAGAAAATAGAAGCAGAGGAACGCTTTCCAACTTATCTCATGAGGCTAGTGTGACATTATCTTGTATATAGAAAATCCCAAGGATTTTACTAAAAAACTGTTAGAAGCAAATAAGAGTTTAACAAGATTGTAGGATATAAGATCAAAATACAAAAATCATTTATATTTCTCTTATTATAGCAATGAAAAATCCAGAAATGAAATTAAGAAAATTCTACTTATACATCAGAGTGTCAATAAGAATAAACATCTAGGAATGAATTTAACAGAGGCAGTGTAAGACTTGTACACTGAAAAGTACAAAATACTGTTGAGAGGAATTAAAGAAGATCTAAAGAAATGGAAAGAAATTATAACTCTTGAAATGGATATTTTCAAGGGGCTTGTCCTAGTAGAGGTAGGAACAGTAGCTTCAGAGCTTGATATATGCTCATTATTATATTAAAGGATAAAGAAAATAGCTGGTGCTTTTCTTGATGTGGGAAGATGCCCTTTAGAAATTTATTTCCTTCATATATTTTGCATATTTAACTATAATTAGCTAGAAGTTCTGAAACGTGTCTTTATAATTCTGTCCACCATTTTCTATAGAGCTGCAATTGTTGAAGCTTCTGTACATTTTCATGGTTGTTAGTACTTTAGGACAAAGGTAGTTTTTCTAGCTGTATCTTTGGCATTAAAGAACACCCTCATCTGATCCTGTAGCCTTTATGATCCAAGGTTGTGCTTATAAAGTTACACTCTTACTTTCAAACAAGGCACTTTCCCCCTTATTTTCAGTATTAGCTGATCAAACCTCTTAACTCTCCTGAGAATGTGTTATTGGTGCTTCTATTGTTGTTGCTTCATTAAATGATTCTATTTGTACCTTTTTGGATAATTTCTATGTTTAAGAACTACAATGGTTATAGGAGATCAGCAGGAGAGAAAATTCAACTAATTGGTCAGAGGTGAGAGGTATATTAGAGATGGAAAGCAAGATGGCTTTCCCAGAAATTGGAAATGGTAAAAATTTTCAGTGTTCTTTCCTTTTAATATCTCTTATTCATCTAATTCTATGTCTCTTATTCTCTCTAGACAACACTCATAATCCTGTTTTTTTGCTTTGGCCTACATATAAATCTACACAGGTCATATGGTGCTACAAAAAATCAGGAAAATAAGATTCTTTGAAATCTACTCTATGTTGGTACATCGACTATGTACTATATTATATATATATACACAGTCATACTAAGATAAACTTTATGGCAGATACATTCTTAAAAAGTTATGTGCTAAATCACTCTTTGCAAATCAAATCTTGAATTCACTAAGAGAAATTGTTTTAAGGAGCTCAGTAGGTGAATCTTGTCATAGTGAAGAGCCCTTTCAGAAAATGAATTCTAGATTCAACTCCTGTGTCTATTCATTTGGCAATGTGCATTTTTAATTTACTGGTTTTCTTAAATTGGAGTATATCTGTACTTAATCTTTACGACAGTGCTAAAATCACTATTAGAACACATTAGCTTTCTTTTTCTCTCTGCTGGATATAATGATCTAGGGAGGTAATAATGAGCTAACAGGTCCTAGCTTGTGCCATTATAGCCAATGACTGGTTAAGATATTATATAATGAGATATTTCCATGCCTAACATCCAAACTTTGTCATGATGTCTTCTGTGGGTTCCCTTTCCTCACACTCTGTTTACTACTCCTACAGCCAGTTCATGTTGCTATCTTTCATGAGAACTGACTCAATAACTTACAGATCAAGAATTTCTATTTATTTATAATGCCACTGTTTTCTCTATCAAAGAGGGAGAATGAAAAACCAGAAATCCTTCTGTAATTTGATTTCAGAGTTATGTCCAGTAAGTCCTCATAGAGGCTTACATGTTCCAGTGATAGAAGCTGGGGTAGGAACCAGAAGACCTAGGTACTCTATTCTTCAGTTTTTTGACTTATTGAAAAGTTCCTACCTTATGCATCTCCTTCACAGGAATATTATCATGATGAGTTTAAATAAAGGCATTTATAAAAAAGTCAAAATACTAACTATCCTAATTATCCAATTCACAATTTTTTCTCATTAAGACCCCAATTCTAATTTAATATAGCTAAATAAATCAGTTTTGTGTACACTTGCTTCTCTCCACATGAAACATGCACACAATATGTATGCACCTGATGGTGGGAAACCAGAAATTAGTCCCACATAATGGATTTTTTTTTAACCAAGTACTCTACATTTATAGTCCACTTTAAGGGCTCTATGCCTAGAGCTGGCAGCTCTAAGAACAGTGAGATCAGTTTGTCTACAGTTGTTCCCAACCTTTTTTGGCTCTGGTACACCTACACTTGCTTCCAAAAATATACCCCACAGTCTGGTGCTCAATGGAATGAAGAAGTTTCCTGAGCTAATAGAATATAAAACAAAGAAGGCAATGGACATAGTTCTACATTTTAGGGTACTCATAACAACACAGGAAGGCAAACCAGTGGAAAAGATACAATTCACTCCTCACTGAGAGGAATGGGGTTTGGGGCTATTTTTTAAGATGGGAAAGAGGGGCACCTGGGTGGCTCAGTTAGTTATGTGTCTCCCTTCAGCTGGGGTCATGATCCTAGGATCCTAGGATAGAGCCCCACATTGGGCTCCCTGCTCAGCAGGGGAGTCTGCTTCTCCCTCTGCCTCCCCGCCAATACCCACCCCCAAAGATTTACACTTATCAATCTGCATCCCTCAGCTTGGCTTTCCTTTTGACTGAGGATATGCTTTTGAAGAGATGGCTGGCCAAGGTAAATGGTGCAGCCAATAGCATTGGAATCAGCAAAAACTAACTCTGTCTTTTGTACAAAGACAAAAATCAAGATCTTAGTCTTATTAACATTGTATTCTAACTGCTTGAGCTAACTAGCCACTGATACTGTCTGCAAGAAAACCAATTTTTATCAGAAACAAAAATTTACAAAAATGTACTAACAGACAAAATATCTAGTCTCCACGACCTGCATTCAACATTAAGCCTATTCCAAAGTTGCCATCTAATAAGGTGGAAAGGCCTTTTATTTACCTGAATAGTTTTAAAAGTTCCATATTTTGTACCATTACCTCCAATAATCAATTATATTTCATGTGAACGGCTTGAATTCCAATCATTTACACTACAAGTCTTATAATTAGCATGTATTTCTGAGAAATTTTTAGTAAATATTTATATTGTTTATATGACATAAGTTCTGAAGGGCAAACTGAAGTCTCTAAAGTTAATTAAGGTACCTACTTTGTGGATGTGTATCTTTCTTAAAGGAAGTTTACAGATAGGAATTCCTGTCAAGACATTAAGAAGAGCTTAACAACCTTCAAGATACTTCCTAAGAGAATCTGTAAACCTCTTAGAGAGGTTTTATTAGTTGTCTGGCATAAAGGCCATAATTACCACTTGACACAATCTACCTTCTATGACTTATTACTGCTGTTGTATTAAAGTACATCAGGCAAGATTAGTGATTTTTACTCCTCTCAACTTACACCTTACCTTCCTTGATTGGCCCCCAGTCTCCAGAAGAGTTTAAAGAGACAGTTTTACTAAATTCCAGAGACAGTTCATAAAAGGCATGAAAAATAAAGATTCTCAGAAGAAACATCCACTGAATTCTAGCATAGACCAGCTGGGAAGTGAATGTAGCTTACCAGCATTCCAACTAAATTTAGTGGTATCATTGTGTAAGAATCTGTGTGGGTAGTTGTATTAAATATTTGAAAATATGCTAAAAAAAGAAAGCTGTCTTATCTTGTGATAATACAGTTTATATTAAAGACACGTTAGGGTAGAAAATTAAATTAAGGTAAAGCTGTAGAACGATATGTGGCCCTATCCAACATTTCTCCCTCTTCTCCTCCACAGAACTCTTGGTTCTTATATTTAAAAGGTAAAACTGAAAATGAAGTCTCTCACTATAGTTCAAACATTAAAAAAAAAATTAAGACCCATTAGTCCTAGATACATACTGCAAATTTGCGCCCCTTCAATTTCCACTTAAGTTTCCTAAGATGATACCAACATGTGTTTAGCAACTATGGACAATAAATAAAAAGGTTTACTCTGAGTGTACACTGTATTAGAAAAATTCACCAATGCTATAGACACTTGCCCTCCTCTAGCAAGGACCAGCTTCAGGAATCATTCAGAATACAAAATACAGATGGATTGTATTTCTCAGGCT
Organism: Canis lupus dingo; assembly: GCF_003254725.2. NCBI lineage: Eukaryota > Metazoa > Chordata > Mammalia > Carnivora > Canidae > Canis > Canis lupus. The sequence continues at coordinate 56,442,625 of NC_064281.1, forward strand.
ATTTGAAATAAGTCCATTCAATAGACTAAAAAAAAAACCACATTAAAATACATAAAATAGGCTGAAAAATAAATAATACCAAGTATTATGACCAGTACTTCTTAAAACATCAAGGTTATCAAAATAAGGAAAATCTGAGTGTCACAGCTTGGAGGAGCCTAAGGAGACACGACGAGTAAATGTAATGTGGTATACTGGATGGGCTTCTAGTACAGAAAAAGGACATTATGTGAAAACTAAGGGAATCTGAATAAACTATGAATTGTAGTTAATAATAATATATCAATGCTGGTTCATTAATTATAACAAATATATTCATGTAAGATGTTAATAATAGGGGAAATTGGGTGTGGGGTACATGGGAACACTATACCATTGCTCATTTTTTCTGTAAATCTAAAACTAACTTAAAAAATAAAGTTTATTAAAAATGGGTTATATTTCTCAGGCTATTTGAAATGAATCCACCAATGAAAGACCTAATACTGAGGACCCAGCTCATGTCAGTGACTCCTAGCTCAGGCACTACAATGTGCACTGTTATCTAATAGTATCTCTTACATATATAAAGCACACAGATGCCAAGTCAGTCAGACTCTTGCCCTTCTCTTGCCTAAGAATTCTTAAGCATCAAGGACCATAGATGCTATATTTATCAGCCAGGTTATGAACTCTGAAGGATAGTTTCTTAATGAAAATATTGACCACAGTTAATTAGTCAAACACAAATTTCAATGTGAAAATCTCTTTATTCCAAATATTCATTCTTTTGTTCAATTATAAATATTTTTTGAAGAATGATTATGAGACAGATACTGAGCTGATGGAAAAAATATCTGAGGAGAATACTTGGAACTGATGAAACAGTTTATATGAACATCAGATCAATAAATAGAAAAGGGGATAACATTAAATAGAATCTCATCAAGTGGAAAGCATTCTTGATTTAACCTTGCACGCCCTCTAGCTGTCTTTTGGTTAACGCAAAGCTTATATAATAGCTCAGTTTGGTCATACTCCACACGCTGGAACTCTTGACATATTGACTGCTCATTCGACTTTGTGAGCACTTAAACTTCTGACTACAGTATGGAATCTCCTCTCTCCCTTCCTGTATTCCTCTCTAACTCTCTCTTCTGGTTCTGATAATTTTGTAAAAGTTGTTAAGATATCATTGATTTATTCAACAAATATTTATTGAGGGCTTACCTTGAGAAGGAATTAACTCATCTTTCCAACTTAACAACTATTTTATATTTTCCAAACATTTTGACTTTCAATAAGTCAGTTGGTACTACTATGAGGGACACTCCCCCAAATGGTTGGGAATCAATGTAATCAATGTTTCACACTCATTTCTCTCTTGCCCATTCATTCCAACATTCACACTTGATCATTCAAGCAACAAAATTTTATTGAGGGTTTACTATGTGCCGAGTTCTAGGCAGTAGAGCTATAGTAATGAACAAAACAGAAATCCCTACCTCCTATAAAGTTTATATTCTAGTGGGAGAAGTAAGACATGAAATAAATAAGAAGTAAATAATTTTTTTGATGATTAATAGTATACAGAACAATCAAACAGGGAAAGGGCAATAGGAAACTTTTTTGGCAACGCAAATCTTAAAACATGGTCAGGGAGCCTTACTGAGACTGTGATTATTCAGCAAAGACTTGAAGGTGGTGACGGGGCATTAGCTGGGAGAAGAGTATTTCAGGCAGTAGGAAGAGCAAGGCAAAAGGCCTAGAGGTGGGAACATGTGTGGTAAGTCAAGGGACATGAGCAGTCCAGGGGCCAGAGAACAGTAAGGAAGAAAACAGTAATTCTCCAGGGGAAAGGGGGAAGGTGCAGGGCTCTGTAGGCCATCGTAGGGACTCTGGCTTTTATTCTGAATGAAACAGGAAACTGATGAAATGTTTTGTTCCTTCTCCTCATCCCTAATAGCCAACTGATAACCAAATTCTGTCAGTTATGCCTCTAAAATGACTCTCAAGTGCTTTTCTTCCTTTTTACATCCACTGTCGCTACCTTTGTTCATACTTTTAAGATTTATTCCCTGGGCTCTGAGCATAACAATCTGATCTTGTCATTAATGAGACTGGGTATAGAAGGGTCCCACTGATCTGGGGTCAGGAGGTGGAGGTGGAGGTCGAGGTAAAGGGCAGGGCATAAGAGTGTAATTTACTCACAGTCCTGGTACCTGGACCTGAAAGCAAACACCAAAGTTACATTCAAGAGAGAATGCTGAGGTTGAGCTGGGAAAGCATGCCTATAATAGGATTATAAGATTAGTTGCCTGTAAGTGGTCCTCTGAATTATTTCCTGATCAACAACCTTCTAGTGATTCAGGCAGTGGGCCGGTCATGATGGTGCTGGAAAGCTAGCACCTTTTCCACAATGAAACTGGTTTCAGCCTTAGATTGCTAAGGCTAACTGCAGGATACAGGATAGACAAGTGCATCAGGCAGTAGCAAAAGACTGGATGAGTGATCTTGAAGTAGGAAGGGTACAAAGTTCTAAAAGCTGTTGATACAGAAGGTCTATGGGCAGAAGACTAAACTTTACTTCAAAGGTTTCTAGGTAAGAGTCCTTCAATTTTTGCATGGGCAGATAGGGCTGTGCCAAAAGGAAATCTTACTGGTGTCTCAGTTAGTGTAATTCATATATTTATCCAGTGTATTCATATAATGAATCCAGTGTAATTCATATACTGATCCAGTATATTCATATAATGATCCAATTAGTGTAATTCATATACCACTCAACAGCAAACATTTTTCTATGTGCCAGGCATTATTCTGTGTGCTTTACACACATTACTTCATGTAATACAACTGCTTTGTGAGATAGGTACTATTATTATCTCCTTTTCATAGGTGAGGAAATCAAGGAACAGAGACCTTAAACAAGTTGTTCAAGGTCATATAGGAAGTGGTAGTACTGGGATTCAAATCTAGGCAGTGTGACTTCAGAGTCCCTGCTTTTGCAGCCCAGGTGGCTCAGTGGTTTAGCGCCGCCTTCAGCCCAGGGCCTGATCCTGGAGACCTAGGATCAAGTCCCACGTTGGGCTCCCTGTGTGGAGCCTGCTTCTCCCTTTGCCTGTGTCTCTGCCTCTCTCTCTCTCTCTCTCTCTCTCATGAATAAACAAAATCTTTTAAAAATATAATTAAAAAAAAGAAAAAGAGTCCCTGCTCTTAACTTCTATGCCCTGCTGTATAGTGAAGGCTAATTGAATGTGTCCTTGGGTAGTCTATACTTGGGTGGCTATATTGGGTATTGACCAGGTTCAGAGATGTCAATGGTTCTAGGGCAATAGTAGGCTGGAAACAAATAATGTCATGAAGAGAAGAGGTCTGAATAGAGGGGTGTCATGAGTTAGAAGTGAATTCTGAGGAGGTTGGACTGGAGGGCCAATTGTATTATGTGTTGGATGTATAGCTGTAGTGCTGACCCCACCCCTGCCAAACACGGTTATTTTTTTTTAAGATTTTTTTATTTATTCATGAGAGAGAGAGAGAGAGAGAGAGAGAGAGAGAGAGAGAGAGAGAGAGAGGCAGGCAGAGACACAGGCAGAGGGAGAAGCAGGCTCCATGCAAGGACCCGATGTGGTGATCCTGGGACTTCAGGATCACGCCCTGAGCTAAAGGCAAACGCTTAACTGCTGAGCCACCTGGGCATTCCAGACATGGTTAATCCATATGGCCTGGCAGGTTGTCTGCTGGTAGTGGTATGGTGGAGAGGCAAATGTGGAGGAGGAGGATTTTGCATGGCATTCTCCAAAACTAGTGTATGAACTGGAGGTTGTGGTTGGAGAGCAGATAGCCATAGAACCTATGAAAGTGAAAGATATTTTAGATGCATGGGCAGCAATGGCTGGTGCGAATTGAGGTAACAGGGAAAGAGGGACCTGCTGCTGGTAAGAAGGTGTTACAGACATGGGAGGATGAAAGGTCTGCACTGAAGTTCACTGGGACAATGTCCCAAGAACTTGGTCTGGTTTTGGTTTTGGTTACCTTGGTCTATTTTTGCCTCAATTGTAGGAATTACAGAGGTATACTAGTAGTTAGGTCATAATGGGGCAACTAGAAAAACCTTTAGACCGTAAGTTCTCAAACCGTGCTGTGCATCAGAATCACTTTGGGAGACACTGGTGAAAAATTAATATTCTTGGGCTCCACCCTTGGAAGGTCTGATTCAGGAATCTTCCTTTTAGGATTAAGATGCAGGTGGTCTGCTGATCACCATATGAAACAAAATCTATGAGATAATAATATGCAAAGTTTGAATGGGCCATGTTGGCCTTTTGGAGTGGTACCTATGAGCACAGGCAAACCCTGATTCTAATAGAATAAGGCACCCTGGAACAATATAAACCTCTGGACTGCCCCAGAATGGGCCTGGATCTTTATGTTCTACACAAGCATCTGTATGCTCACTATGCTGTGGCTGGGGTGGATAGCTGTGACATTGTCAGGCTGGAACCCTGTTGATATTCTAAATTCCAAAAAGGGTTGGATACTCTGGGAGGGGTCTACTTCACCTGGTATGGGTTAAGTTTACAAGTCTGCCCTGGCGGGCAACTCTGGGATATAATGGTTTGAGCTCATGATCACAAATTGCCTGTCTTTCTTAAAGTAAGCGTCTCCTTATCTTGAAAGTGGCCTTGATCACTAAGAGTGCTCATTCCCAATTGGGGTAATTGACCTTGGTTAGAGCCAACTTCCTAGAGATGTGAGTGCAGGGGCAGAGATCAGAGTACACAGGTCTTCTTGCAAAAGGACAACTCCAACCCATCACCCTCCTATCCATACCCTCGTACCTGGATGCTGAAGGCATTAGTCAATGGTACAGACCAAGGCTGAGGTAGAAGACCTTCAGCCACTGGAAGGTCATTTTTGTGTCTGGGGGCCAAATTCCTTTCTCTTAAGGAGAAAGGATACTGGGATGGTAAAGATGCAGAGATAGTAGATGAATCGCTGGTGGTATCAAGGGATTGCTGATGTTTTCAATCATCCTAGGGGACTTCATTTCAGAAAGGCTTATATCTGATCCAGCATGAAAATTCTGTCCAGGAATACCACTTTCACATTTTGGGGTTTGGCCTGGAGACAGTGCTATTGTAATCATTCTATTACCATGTAGCTCAGAGATTCTGTGATGTCACATTAAATAAATTTATCAAACTATTGCCCAGGTAAATAACTATACTATGAGGTGGTGTGTGATCTCATTTACTGAAAGATGGCAGGAGCACTGCACAAGAATTTTCCACACGTTACCTTTCTTGATCTAGATGAGGCTGTTGGTGTCCCTAAGGTACAGATAGCTCTATGGATGCCAGAATCTAATGGAATTAAATTAAGAAGTCCTAGGTTAGCAGAAAGGACTCTGAATAGTGATTACACTGAGGATGGAATAATCTTGACAAGAATTATTCCCTGCTTTTTATTTTCAGAAAGAGTCTCAACACCAATGCAGAAGAAATGGAGGATCTGATGAAACCTGCAGCAAGTTGCTGTCCAAAGTTTTTATTTTAGAAAAGGCCTTGATTTTAGACTGCGAGCACTTGCTCCTTTGGGGTAAGGAAAGTCCTGGGGTATTAGCACTACTGCACAATTTGCCAATTAGGGGTAGTCTCTGTCTCTTTAGTAGAGAGTATCTTCATTTGCCTTATGCGTATGGGTTGGAGCTAGCAGTGTAAAGGGTTAGTTGAACAGGGAAATCCATGTGATATTTGGGAGGATAGAGGTATAGGGAATGCTGGCAGTAAAACAAACAAACAAACAAACAAAAAAACTGACAAAGCAAATGTCGTGAGTCCTAAAGGCAATAGTGAATAGTCCACTCTCGGCTAGGAGCAGCTTATGTAAGTGTGGTGGGTAATAAACACTACCAAGGTTGACTTCAGCTGGATAGGTAGTGGGAACTGCTGGACCAGGGAATTTTCTGAGAAGTTTCCTAGGATCCCTTGAGTATCCCCAGTCTACGTATAGGTGACTTTTATCAAACACTATGCCAGGGTATTTGCTAAGCTCTGTAATGCAATTATTAGATTTAACCCCAATAACCCTATAAGGTAGATAACATTATTATCTCCAATTTACAAATAAGGATACCAAGGCGCAGAGGTTTTATACCTAACAATTGATGGAGCTGCGATTCCCTGGGCAACACTGAACCATTTTGATATACTGTCTTTTCCAGCTTCATAGAAGTATAGGAACACATCTCATCTTACAGAGGTTAGGGATAGAGATGATGCTATAGGGACAAAGCATGTCTTAGCTGGTTCTTACTTTGCTGCCTGGCTGCAAAGTTTTGCAGTTTTTGACAGAAGGGCTGGTGCCTTACGGGTTGAACATGTATTGAAAGAATGATCTGGGCTACTATGGTAAAGGCTTGTCTGTTTTGTCTGGTGATGTGTCTGTTTTGTAGGTTCCAGTACTGAATGAGTATAAAGAGAATCCAGGCCTCCATTTTCATGTAGTTATCTGTTTGTAAGGGCTGGAGGGTGGGTAGTGCAGATACAGGAGCAGGACTGGCTGCTCAGTTAACAAATTATACTGTTCATACAGCCCTTTGGGGAACTGGAACTATAATGCAATTCACTGTCACTCACTTTATATCTACTCATAAGGAACTAGAGCTCTTGATAATAGCTCTAGTAGCTTTGATCCTAACTTTCAAGTGGGTAATAACTAATAGCTGGGGGTCTAGTTCTACATTCTTCTTGTAGACCTTGCCAAGACACAAGGCAGTTTTATGGTTCTACCATTTACTGCCCCCCACGGTGGAAGTACCAGAAACCAACAACATTCTAGGACATATCTTTCCCCCCTTCTAGCAGGGAAGCAGGACAGAGGGAGCCCAGGTGGCATAGATCCTGTGTTGCCAGGTGGTAGGCAGAAATGTCATGGGACAAGAGGGCAGATAATAGAATTGTGGGAGGAAGAACTGGTTGAGCTAGAGATGTAGGTCTTAGATGAATTATCAGAATGAGATAAAGGAAAATTATTGGGAGCTGAGATGCAGAGCCAAATAGGGAAGGAGACACCAAAAGGCGCAAGAATGAGGAATAGCCAGTCAAAGTAGACAAATAAGAAATCTCTCGACAAACTCTGGAGGTTAGGAGTCACTGTTCTGTGTTGAGTTATAATATCTCCTAGCACGTGTTTACATGGATAGGGTGTTTCATTTAAGGGAATCTGGGTGGGACAAGATAACTTCCTAGGAGACTGACTATAAAAAGCAGAATCAAAGGATTTGAGCCAGCCTGTGAGCAAATGATAGAAGAGGGCAAGAGTTGTTTTACAGAGAAAGTAGAGGTCATTGGGCAGGTGCTCCCTCAGTTCACTAGTAGGCAACCCACACACTTGTTTGTTACGCCCTCCTTCACTTCTTTTGCTCTGGCTTTAGAAGCCATGGTTCTCCTCCTCCCAAAGCCAGTCACTCTATCTTCTCTTACCTCCTTTGAGACTTTGCTCCATTTCTTACCCTTCTCATATTTCCAATATTTCCCTTCTAGCCCATTTATGGTCTCAAATCTTTTAGAACAAATCAAACAAGCCACCCCTCAAGCCCTACTTTCCCTTGGCCATTGCCCTTCTCTTTCCTTTCTTTCTCATTTAAATTTGGACAGTTTATGTTCCTTTCCTGCCCATTTCCTTGGCTCTTACTCACCCCTCAACAGTTTGCATTCCCATCACTCTCCAGGAAGTTATCTTACCAAAATCGCTAATAACTACATTAATTGCTAAATATGACTGACACTTTAGTACCTCTCTGGATTGACCCCTCCATAGCACGTGACACTACTAAGAGCTCTTTTCTTCCTTAAACTCTTCTGCTCTCTGGGAATTCCATGGTCCCTTTATATATTTGATTATAACCATCTGGCTATTCCTGATGGTTGCTTTTCAGCTGAATTCACTAGGGGCCTTTTCTTGTACTGGCCTGTACAAGTTGGTGTTTCCTGTGGGTCTAGGCTCTACTTTCTTTTTCTTCTCTCTGCCTTTTCCCTAAGCAATCCTGTCCATTTTCATGGTTTGCACCACCACTTTATATACTGGCAACAAACACATCTGTTTCTATTTCTGGCTTTCACCTCCATCTTCAAGTATGAATATCTGGTTTCCCTGGGTATTACTTCTGCTGCACACCAACTCCTACTCTTGATTTATTGAGGTATATAGGGGTTAAGCACATGGTTGATGAGTCAGATTGCCTGAGTTTGAATTGCAATGTGATCACTTACTAAGCTTGAGCACAGTTGTTTAACCTTTCTGTACTCTGATGTGTAAAAGAGAGTAAATAACAATATCCACTTCTTAATTCAAGAATATACGAGAAATATGAGAACAATGCATGTAAGGTAGCATCTAGCACATAGCTCAACACATGTTGGCTATTGTTATCAAGTCCTATCTTCTTTGGGACTCTGCTCAAAGCAAGCCAGAAACTTGAGTGAACTTCCTCATCTTTCCTTTCACTCATATCTACTAATCATTGATACTTGATTTTATCTCTTAAAGCTATCTCAAGTCAGCCTTCACCATTCCCCATCCCCCAATCTCACTACTCTGCCTTAGTTCAGATCTTCATCACTTGTTATTGGGACTGCTGCTGGTACTCTATTCAGTCTCCCTACCTTCAGTCTATACCTCCTTCAATCCATCCTCTAGGACTAGTCAGAATTAGCTTTCTGAAACACATATCTAACCATGTTACTTCCTCACATAATTTTGTAGTGGCCCCCCATTTCTTACCGCTGAGGGTCTCAAAGTGTACACAGCAGAATCACTCCTAGTGCAGGTTCTGACATACTACTCCAAACCTACTGATCAAGATCTCTGAGAGAGAACTAGATATCTGCATTTTTTCAAATCAGTGATTCAGATATACATGAAGCTTTTTATAACCCATTTCCTACTTTTCTACCTCATCTTCTGCCATTATCCACTTTGTACTTTAACCTTCCAGCAATAGTGGGCTGCGTGTTGTTCCTCAAATCCACCAAGCTATTTTACACTGGTCTGTTTCTGCAAAGGAGTTGTGGCCTTCTGAAATGCCATTCACCTTCTTGTCTCCGTGGCACACTTCTTTGCATCCTTTGAAGTCTTCTTCACCATAACCTCCTTATGGACAAATCTTACTTTACTCCTCTACAGCACTGCTTCTCAACCACTGGCTCATTATCATTTCCTAATCCAAGGAGCCTTTTTAGATACCTTTTCCTAATTGACCACTTCACAAAGTTTTAATATCACAGATATTCCAAACATCAGCATATGTACCATGACACTTTGAAGGACCATAAGCCATGTAGCATCTAAGTTTTTTGTCTTTCTCCATCCCCTC